>NW_021635332.1:0-157875 GCF_004799145.2 Neltuma alba | reverse complement strand
CCATTATTTTGATTCAAATTAGGAGCAAAAAAGTGAATGATAAAAAAATAGATAACAAAAAAGAAATACAAGCAAATCTAATAAGAACTTAAAGTTACTTATACTAAAATAGTAATAAAACTGAAAATAATAACAACAACTAATTCTAATAATAAAATAATAAAATACTAACAAATCTAAATAAATCCTAAAAATCTAAATAATCTAAATATCCTAGATAATTCAAATATTCTAGAAATATAATAAACTCATATTATTTTTTTTTCCATGTCCCATTATTTTCCCCCTACTTGAGAACTCGACTCCTGATAAGTTAAAATTGATGCACAAATCTTGGGAGGAAAGGGAGGGGTAAAGAGCTTGGCATAATACTTCAATTTGGGACTACTTTCCAATGAGGAAGGTACCAAAAGAGGAACCATTGGCAACAATGAGCAACTGGATCTTGGATAGTATCTAGAAAACTTTTCCAGTGTACAAGATACCGTTGGAGTGATTTGTTCAATAATAAGGCAATCTTAGGAGGTGTATGTTTCAAACGAGATGTCACTATAGAATAATGAAACTGATTCTTGCTGGCCACAATATAAGAAGAAACTACTTACACTTGTGCCAATCGAACAATCTGATCAGTATTTGAAATTTTTTTTACCGTTAACGATAATAAGATCAAGGGTCTCGCTCAATTGAATCACAGACATGTCCAGTGGTGCCTGTTGAGTAATATGAATGGGCTCTACATGAGTTGTAGGCACCACTTCACTTTTACAATATCTTCTTTCGTGTTTAATGAATGAGCTTTGATCCTTATTAGTTTAGTTACTTGGAGAGCCTTTTCCACTTGATTCTTTGAATTACTGATGAATTTCATAAGCTTATCAATTCCCTCATTAACTCGTTTTTCAAACTTACTGGGTGCATAGTTACATGATTATTTCTAGTAGTCAAGTTTAGCTTCAAGTTATTCTATTTGCACCTTGCAACCAAGTTGTCGTTACATGACATACTCATAACAGTAATGATATGTAGAATTAGCATAGTATTAGGCAATGTAATCATCACAATCAACATAGTCATATTGCACCTGGTTGACATACCGGTAAGTGTGAGTAGTGTATCTAGTACAGTCATGATCAATATCCTTATATGGGGTGTCATGTGTATAGTGAAGCTTTCTGTAAAGGTATTCTTTATAACTTATACTTAAAACTAAGTAGCATAACAATTCTTTTCTTACTCTCCTTTTTTTTCCCTAAACTAACTTTTCTACCATCTAAATTTTTCTTCTCCCTTTTTAAATTTCCTTCCCTCCTTTTTTTTAAATTAGAGAGGCTAAATAAAACAAATAAATATAATAAAGAAATTGAAAAAGAAATATATCCCAATCTTTCAATAGCTTAGGAAGGTACATAATTGAAGAATGGCCAAATGGCTCAAAAGTGTAATTTTACAAAAATGGATCCAAAAGTTTAATTCCCCCTAAACTCTGGGTTTAAAGTGTAATTTTGTCGGACATCTGGGTCAAATTGTAATTGTTTCCAAAAATTTGGGTCAGAGTGTAATTTTTTCCCAAACTTTGGGTCACGAAATGTAAATTTTGTGAAATACAATGTGATGCACGAGGAATTCACTCGTAGACGTTGAGGAGGCACATGGAGGGGTGTGGAGGCTCTTTTTGATTTTGGTCAACTTTGGGTTCAGATCGTGTTCATGAGGGCAATTCTAACTATACTGGTGGTGTCGTGATTTGACATAAAAAATTCGGGATCTGGGACTATTGGCTGACGGTTATGGCAGGAAAGTCATGAGTTGGGAAATCTGATCAAATTTGTTTGCAACGGTGAGGAGGATGGTGGTGGAGACGCAGCAATGAGACGTTGGAAAATCAACAGATGTGTTGATGCGGCGGTTGCGGATGGTTTGAGGGAAGCTGCATTTAGTTGTCAAAAGAAAAGAGTTTAGGCACAGAGAAAAAGATAGGAACCTAGTTCTTCTTATGCCAAATTGATAATTTATAATTATTTTAGAAATATAATAAAATTATAATTATTTTTTTTCATGTCCTATTACTTACCCTCTTTAAAAAAATATTGAAAATAGGACATCAAATTGAGAAAAATTAGGATTTACCAAAAATAAAATTGAATAAAACACATTGCACCTACCAGCCTAGACTTTATTTTTCATCATGATTTTCTTTATTAAATAATGTGCTTTGATAATAATATATACTATTCCACAAAAATTGACTTCAAGATACTAACTACTACTAGAAAAATATGTTAGGACATTGAATGTACTAAAAATTAGCTTAAAATATTGGGTGCTATTAAAAAAATACTTCAGTGTGATAAATGTTAGATGCTAAATATTACGAAAAAAACTTTTAAAATATTAGGTATTATTGAAAAATATTTCAGAGTAACGTGTTAGATATGGGGTGCTAGTAGAAAAATATTTTACTATGCTGAGTGTA
Source organism: Neltuma alba (assembly GCF_004799145.2). Classification (NCBI taxonomy): domain Eukaryota; kingdom Viridiplantae; phylum Streptophyta; class Magnoliopsida; order Fabales; family Fabaceae; genus Neltuma; species Neltuma alba. The sequence goes on along the minus strand of NW_021635332.1, from coordinate 155,399 downwards.
CTAACAATTAATTTAAGAAAATACAAAAATATTTTAGGGTCCCAAAACAATGTGGTTTTGGGCAAGCAACAAAAAATCGAACTGGATACTAAACTAGTTCAGAGAGTGGTTCAAAGGTCAGTGGGTTAGAACAGGGTCAACTCGAGTTCAAACTGATCATATTAAAATAATATAATTTAATTAAAAATATCAAAGTATAACAATATTAATAATTACTGATGACAAATTATAAGAAAATACAACAGTGGTTTGATTATAATAATAACAAGATACAATAACATGGAGAATTTCGATTTTTAAGATTCCTCATTAACTAAAATTAATAGTCATTGATACCAAAATTATTATTAAAATTCATTCAAATTTATAGTGATTGAGATATTAGGACCTGAATGAGGAAAAAAAAAAAAATCAATAGTAAGGTAATCATCCAAACTGGTTCATCACCATTCACATCAATTTTTACCGGTTCACCCTCCCCCAGTTTGATCGGGTTAATGCCGATTCAAGTTGATTTATTACTTGAACCAAACCAAATCACTAGCTAATTTATCAGTTTTTCAGTTGAACCACCTCATTCAGTCTAATTTTCACTGGTTTTGGGGGGTAAAAGATGGTAGCAAGCGGTGAGAGCATAAGAGAGAAGCCCAACTCATTTGGATCCGTTTAAAAATTGCTTTTATGCTTTACGAGATTTTTTTTTTTTTTGGCATATTTACTTTACATGGTGCAAAATAGATTGTCTACAACTAATTCGAATGGGCGTAAAACGCGAAAACTGTCAAACGACCCTTATGTTTAGCTTGGGATGGTTGATCTTGTAAACAGGATATGCTGGTTGGAATATGTATGTCCAAAATTCACTTTTGATCCCAACCGACCTTGAAATTTGAGTCCCTTCCTTGGACCCAAGAACGCTAATATCCAAACCTATATATTTGGGCTCAAAGATAAGGTTTACGCATTTCCTGAGCATTACTTAGATCCAACTAAGGTAATGCCAAGATTAATACACGACCCGTGGCAAATTTTGATAGCAAAATTGACTTACAAATTACAATAGGTGATTGTAAAATTTAATTATTGAAAGAAAAGTTATTTTAAAATTTTTAATTGCCTATTTAATCAAAAAAAGTTTCATGATTCACAATTAAAAAGGAAACTAGATTTCTATAAGAATAGTTTACAAAAATAGCTTTAAATAGTACATAATTACATAAAATAACGTGCGTTTCCAAGTGCCTTTTTCAAAGCCTAAGAAATCATTTCCTTGAATGGGTCAGGTATACCTTAATATAGATAAATTAGTAAACCAGAGAAGACAAACAATCACATGGTGGACTTGTTCACGGTAAGAATGGTAACCGGATCGCATGCTTCGCCAAAAAGCTAAACTTCATAAACTTGATGCATAACACCTTAGTGGAGCAATTTTGAATCTTTGAAAAGCTTGAAGCTTTAACAGAGACAAGGACTAAATATTAGCGTTTAATAAAGATTCGAAGCCGTGATCGTTCAACAAAAGATATAAACCAAAATAGCTTCAGTGTCTACCAAGACATCTAAAATGGTCCTTGTGGGGTTTTCTTCCCAAGGATGGCTTCCCAAACTGAAGATGAAAATGGCGCCTTTTTGTCCAAAAATTCTCTAATTGCTTTTTCATTAAGATTAAAACCCTTTTCCATTAATCTTCTGACAACACCCTGAGCTTCGGTTACGCCTTTTTCCTTGCAGATACTGTCAACTAGACCTACAAAAGTCAATAGATTTGGAGAATGACCTGCTTCTAACATCTCCATGCAAAACTCAATAGCATCTTGCGATCTGTTACACTTGTAGAGTCCTTTTATGAGGACTGTGTAGCTGAAAGCATTTGGTGAAATGCCATTGTTTTGCATTTTCCTGAAAATCCTTATTGCATCATCGGCTTTATGGGCCTTTGTGTAGCCTTCCACAACGGCAGTGTATATGACAACCTCTGGAATAGTACCTTTCTCCCGCATCAAGCCAAAAAGTTTCATGGCCTCTTGAACAAGACCATCTTTGCATAAACCATCAAGCATAGCCACTGCATTGGGGATTAGACCAGTTGCCTTCATCTTCTTGAAGATCTCATCAGCATCCTGAGGTATAGAGTCTGGAGCTGGTTCATCAGGGCTTGACTTTTTCTCTCCTTCGAATTGGCTGCTTCCTGCATCCTCTGAGGGCTTAGATCTCTTATTATCAAAACCAAGCTTGAATTTCTCAAGAAAACTTTGGTCCATTTTCGGGGCTTCCTTATTTGCTCCTACACCCATGTTTCTACCCCGAAATCCAGCAGTGGATTGGGAATATATATTTGACTTTTCAGCATCACCGAGTGGGCTATCAGATCTTGGAGTGAAAGAACGGGAGCCTCTGCTAAATTCTCGAAAATTCGGAGGAGGCTGATCAAACTGGTGGTCACTTCTTGAAGGCCTATTTGGAACTGGTTCCGAAGGATGCTGTTGGATTCTGTCACTGGCACCCTTGTCATCAAAACTTAAAGACCCATCAGGGTCTCTCATATGTCGTTTGATGAAGCAATTATGGTCATCAGAGGAACTAAAGTGGCGTATGGTCCTAAGCCATGATGCCTCTGAACAAGCACAAGAGAAGTGCAATGGAGAAGATGTGCAACGTGGAAGAGAGAGCCTGTAAGTGCTGGAGGAGGATAAAAGCCTATAAACTTTCCTTTGCAATGCTGGCACGTAGACCTGTTCATGGATTAGGTTTAGCAGAGAAGAACTAATCTCCAAATCAGAAGTAAATGAAAATATAGGGAAGAAATTAGCAGACAACCCAATACAGAATAATAATCAAGTAAAAAGGATCCAGGAAACAAGGGATAAAAGGATCAGATTATTTGAATTTTTATACAACCTGCATAGAGGATTGGATTATCATATATTTGAACAAAGACATAAACCTAGAGGGATATTTGAGTCAAGAACAATGGACCCCAAAAAAATCGTATTCTATTTAATTGTCTAATTAGACAATAAACATTAACTTTTAGCTATCGCTTTCAATGTCAACAGATGTTACCTAAGCAATATATGATGTTGATCGTTGCATTTGTCAAAATAGGTGAGCCAATTATTCAATTTCTGAAATCTAAAACTTAGGTGCACGAAAGCAAGCTTGAGGAAAGGAATTTAGGTGATCTGAAATTCCAGTACCCAAACCGAAGTTGAAGACCAAGTAACAATAGTCATGGATGGCTGTTACAGTTTAGTTAAACTTAGAATCACACAGAGAGTAAAAGACCCCTTATTTTAAAAGAAGTGGTTGTTAGGGGAAAGGGAGAAGATCACACATAAGACAACATGAGCTACTTGACAGGAACAAATTGTGTGAAGAGAAAATGAAATTTTGCATGAGATTAAAGATAGTGTCACCAAGAATTTATCACAATTCTTTTCCTCCCCGTTCAAATTCAAAAACAAGGTTAAGTCATCAGCTTTCACAAGGCTAGGAATTAAAAGATCAGTACAGTGATACAACGATATGACATTACTTTAAGTCAAGGCTCTAAAATCAGCCAATCAACACTAAAAGGTAGCAGCTTAACTGATAAGCATAAAATTTATGCTGGCTCTTCACTGTTTTAGTGACCATAAAGATAAAATACTGATGTAGGACATGGGAAAGTGGGGAGAAAAGAGAAGAACAAAAGGAGAAGTGGATGGTGTATAATCTTAATAACATTCAACAGGCCATAGAGTTTGAAAAATGATAAACCCCAGGGCTATTGAGACAGAAATATAAATTAATTTTAAAAAATAACCTAGATATCTTATTTTAAAATAGTTTAAAGAAAATCCAAATTATTAAAACAAAGAAAATCACTAAACACAAAATAAACCCAATTAATATATATATATATATATATACTTTTCTATACATGTCTTCGGTTTTGGAGGGAAGAGAGCTTAGATGACACAAGGCATCATCTATGTAACGAAACTCTTCCTCGTTAGGGAAGCTTACCCCTTCAATATCACTAAGTTGCCCATTCCGCAGACAATCATGAGAGATTTTTCTGTTTGGGAATAGCATGCTAGGGCTTAGTTAGACATTTTGGTAAGGATGAGACCATAGCATTAGTCAATGATAGATTTTATTGGCTTTCCCTTCAGTATGATGTTGCCAGGATTTTGTCCCAATGTTGTACCTAACAAACATTGGAATAAGGCTTCTTATCAAATGAGATCTCTTACTAAATAATATATTGTTCGTAGAGCACATTGTCTGATCCATGAAGCCAAACCCACTTAGTGAAGGCGTATTGTAACTGTTGTTGTACCACCTAACAAATATCTAGGAGGGGAAAGGGAAAAGCGGAAAGAGGGAAAGAACTGGGGAAGAATGGAGGAATAAAAGATAAGATCGGAAAGACGAATAGGTAGGAAATAATCTGAAACCTACTTAATGTCAAACTTGTTGACAATTACTAAACACAAAATAAACTTCAATTCTAAGTTTTCCATCGCATTCCTTAGTTTACAAATTTTGCATATATGAAGATAAGTGGAATAAGGCTTTGTTGTTCTTGTTGTTGTTGATGATAAGTGGAAGGAATATTTAATAAACAAAATCACATACAGAGAGATAAGGGATGAAAATTTAAGGATGCCGAAGATTTTTCTTTTCCTTTTCTTTCTTTTTTTTTGGGGGGGGGGGGGAGTTGAGTTGAGATGCGTAAACCAATTTGTTAATGCATTCCTAGCTGGCGGATACTTCTTGTGGTTCCAAAGTTTTACGGGAAAGAAATAAAAGATGCATACATCAACTTAGAAGGCATCAATCTCACTCCTATGTAGAGTCAAAAGTAGAATAGACATATAGATATATCAGTCTAAAGCTCAGGAATCTCGAGTTGTTGCTAGATGAAAAACAAAAACAAGTGAAACCATCATTCAGGTGCATACCAGTGCAATTTAAAAGGAACCATAAGCAGGAACTGGGAAAAAAAAATGTTGAGATGTGCCTCATTAGCTGACGTGGATTAGTTACTGACTATTAGGAATTAGTTGTAGCTCGAAAATAATAATGAATAGCCTGTTTCTGTCAAAGTTTGTCCTGAATATTTAGCAGCATAGTTGCTGTTTTAGTGGATATGAGTAAATTTTTCTGTTTTTATTATCATTTTACATATTTAAATCGTCATTGGCAGATTCAATAAACATGGTCGTTGGGCATAGTTTACTGTGCTCTATCTTCAAGTTTTTTTTACTTCTTTTGAGGATTGATTTCTAAACCCAGCAATTTTAGATGTGCAAAGAGCTTACCATCTGCTTGTTTTGTATCTATCTGCAACTTGTGCTGGAATCAGATCAACGCAGCTCTCAAAAGCTTCAGGCTACCTGAAACCAATGGAAATTAGATCCTTGTAAAGCATATTGAAACGAGATTCTTCTATGAATACGTGATACCAATTAGATCTTTTGATAATTACATCCGGGATGATTAAAGCAGAATAACGTTCCATGCTTGGTAAATATAAAATTTTGAGCAAAAAGTGTACATAAAACTAAAGACCAAAGCCATTGCAAAGTGGCGACCAAAATTCTTATCTGCATTTCCTTTTAAAGGAGCATCACTATCAACCCACTCTCACCCCATGCCTAGGCAAGCCAAGCAGTTAAAAGGTCACATAAACTCTTTCAGCTTCTAAAAAGGCAATATTTACCCGCCCACAACTAGATTAACAGAATGTGTTTTATATTGCATTGTAGCATCCAACTAGTATACCCTGTAACGCAATCTTTCAGACTTTCACAAAGAATTTTAAACAGCAACAAAGGCAATGCATCAAAAGATAGATAACCAAAATAAGTTGATGTGAATAACTTTGAGATTGAATTACAAAACATCAAATCACAGAAGCGAAAATTAAAGTAAAGAATAACCATAGAATGATGAAGTACAACGCAAACTGCAAATGTGCAAGTAGCTCACATTTTTCTGACATTATTCGTCACTAGCTAAAAGCTTTTCATTCCAAAAAAATAAAAGCTTTGTCAAAAAAGATAATTAAGAAAATGAACGCTCCTAGACATTTTTTTTGGGTGAAAATTAACCTATTTTCAGTTAATTTCCCCATCTCCAGAAGCATTGGCTGCAAAAAATACAGAAAATTACAGTGATATCCCTTTCGTAATCCCTACAGCACCTTTAGAGCACTAGCTTATAAATGATTTGTGGTGATTTCAGGTTGAACAGTGAAGCTAAGTTTTTTACTTCCATGCCCAATTTTGATCAAAACAAGAAAGTGAGCTCAGTAATAGAATCACCCCAATGTGATAAACACAGAATCTGAAATCTTCAAAGGGAATCTTCGAGAAGCAAAAACATGGTAGAAAAACAGCTCAGATCGGGGGTTCCGTTTGAAAAGACGCCGAAGGGAAGACACTCACCCTGGAAAGAAGAGATGGTGGACCGCTGGAGGGAGAGGCGCAGAGATAGTGGAAACTATGAGGGGATCTCCGAAGTCGAACACATTCCAGTCTGAGACCAGAGCCTCAAACACGACGTCGTCTGCGGCGATTTGATTTTTGTGATTTATTTATATATATATATATATATATATTTAGGGCCGGGTCCAATTAGTCTGATTGTTCAGTCTCCTGTTCAGTCCTGTCCGGTCCGGTCCAGCTCGGGCGGACTGGGCTAGACCAGATAGCTTCAGCGGCGTCAAGCGCCGGAATCTGTCAGTTATAGTAATTTTCCAGTTTCATCCGAGAGGTTTTCTTCAGAATTGTTAAAATTTGAAGTTAAGCATATCCCGTCAGGCTGTCACTCTATTTTGCTTCCGAGCTTAAGGATATTAGAGGTAAGGTATCTTATTGCCATAGGGTTCTCTATTTTTCTTCATTGGTTTCGATCTTTGTTGTTGACTTGAGCAGAAACAGTTTTGGATGCTGAAAGCCGGAAGGTAACTTTTCGTAACTTCCTGTGGATTTTGCTCGATGTAGCTGTTGTAGTAGTAGTTTTGCCCAAAAAGGGAAAAAATGTTGTAATATTGGTTATAACACTACTAGTTCCTAGTTTTATATGGTTACTTGATTTTATGAATAAATTTTATCTGCGTATAGTACTTTAGATGATGATGTCCATGTCTGTTCGACATAGGATCTGGAACTCCTCATGTTGCTATGTTGTTGCATTTTACATTGGGCTATTATATTATGTGATGCTGCATGCAGTCCTTGTACTGATATAATGTTTAGGGGTTACTAATGCTTCTTTTTACATTTGGGTGCATGCTACTGAGTTCTGATGTCGAAGTAATATTGCATTTTGTTTTTACCTTTTGCTTGACTCAGGTGGTAAGGGTGCCCAAATATTTGGGCAGATCTCTTACCTCTTGGGTTCAAGTGTTGAAAATGTAACGTAAGACTAAGAAAGAAAATGTGAAAAACCAAAGATCATTAGCATTGTTAGTGATAGGAGATATGAAGCCAATGTGTAGGCGTTCATTCATTGCAATTAAGTTTGTTTCCATCTTGATGCGTTCAGTTAAAGATGACAGGCTAGACTTTATTTATGAAATCTGTTTTTACTTTTTCTGTGAAGCAAGAAGCAATATCAGTGGTTTACTCACGTTATAGTTAGTGGAGACAGAAATAAGTCTTATATAGGGAATAAGAAATGTATTGATATCCTAATTCCAAACGACTGAAGGAAAGAAAAAAAGGAAAAATCACATTCAAAAAAAGCATGGAAGATAGCAATTAATCCCCCTGTGTGCTGAACAGGAAAATCCCTATTAAACAAAAAATTAATTGAAAACCGTAAAGAAGCTTGAGGAGCAACTTCTTCCATATGAGTGGCAGCATTATTCATTTATTTTAGTAATCAAGATAGTTCTCTCTAGCTATAGAACGACTGTTTGCGCATATTCTTGAAGGTTTGCCTTCCATTACAAAAGCCTATGTGATGATGAGCTATTAGAATAGTTGAAAGTTTGAAGCTGGAACTCAAAGAACAGGGTTTCTGCATTCAATTACTAAAAATTTGTATGAATTTTATGCCATACAGGCTGAAGAAAATTAAAACAAATTCATTTGTAAAACTGGGAAGGGAAGTAACAAAGCTGAAACAAGATTAATTCACTAACAAAATGATTCATATTTTGTGAAAGCAGGGGAAAAAACACTTCAAACCTGGTCTTTAGTGTTTAGGGGCATGATTCTGGTTTCTTACACAAACAATTTGTTAATAACTTTATGTGTATAGATGGATGCTATTATCTGTTTCTTAATTATTATATTAATTTCTAAAACATTTTTACCTTGATATTGCACTAATGTTGTAGAAGCAAAAAATGATGGAGCCAGAGGTAGTGGAGGCAGAGATAGTGTTGCCAACCTACCTTAGTTTTAAACGGGTGCAAATGTATGAGAAATACCCCAAGGGCCAATCCAGAGGCAGGCACTGGAAACATCTTAAGCAGATCATTCAATCTGAGAATTACTCAAATTACCCACCCGATGAGCCTACTTGTGAGTTATCAAACCAATGTCATTTTTTGACTGTTGAAAGTGATCCATTTTTTGTACTTGGTAGTCTATGTATGCATTTTATACTGTATTCTGAAATCCATATACTGTAGCCTGCGGGTCCTTTCCTCTTAATTTTAATTTGATTTTGTACAAAATTTGAATTATGCGATGGATTAGGGCAGTTTTGGAAAACAATTATTTTGATTTCTAAGCTAAATGTGGGAACTCTTCTTTACAATGAGTTAAGATGTTCCAAAATTTGAAATAATTTCAATATTGGGTTCTGCGATTAGTTGTCAATGATGTACATACATTGATTTGTATCATATTCTTTAATTTTAGAGCCTGAGGCCAATGTTTTAAAACTCGACCTCTGATTGAATCATAAAGGTGAACAGCTCATGGTTCAATGATGTACTGAAGGTATATGGGATGGTTGACAATTTTAAGTACCGCTTTAGTAAGATAAGTTTTAAATTTATAATATGATAATTCTTTATTGTATTTTATGCTGTTTATTTCACCGTACCTTGACATTAAAATAACTAACATGGCATGCACTTGCTTTTCAAAGAGCTTAACATAAAGTATTGACGAGGCTCCTCATTTTTTTCCCCAGAATATGGGGGAGTTCAAATCCCACTTCCATTTTGCCGATTAATTCTTGACCGGTCAAATTGAAATCATGTCATTTGGTTATGTGCTTGACTGGTCAAGCTTGTCTCATTCACAATGATACTGGTTTTGTCAGTTCTCAGGCAGGCTAGTTGAGCTTGTATATCAGGGTGTGTCTGCTGGTTTACTGATTGAACTGGCCGATCTAGTCAGTTTTAAACATCTTGATGGCACCACCTATAAGGAAAATTTCAATCATCTGATTTTTATTTATTGCTGCTTCGCAGATATCAGTATTGAGTCACCCCCTTCTATGCATCCCTGTAAGAGAATTTGTGACATTACAGGATTTGAGGTATGTTACAATTTTTATTTGTTTTGGTTTGTGATATTTCACTTGATGTACTTAGCATGTCATATATTTCTTTGTTTTGAAATTTTTGATGAATTTTCTAACAAAAAAGTAATGGAAATTGTTGATCGTGGGAAGGGGGTGACCGGAAAGGCTGAGGCTTGTACCAACTTAACTGAAAAGTTTAAGATCTTAAGTGAAGGGCCTACCCATGCATTTATACCCTATTTATTGTCTTTTGCTATCCCGTGTTGAACTTCTCCCACCCTTTCATATTTTCTTACACTACAACAGGAAAACAAAATGAAATATACATTTAATCACGACTCCTTTTAATTTTGTCTATGCTTATCAAGTAATCAATAGGACAAAAACGTCTTCAACATGAACTTTTGATATCCTGGTTTGGATAATCATCTACAGTCCCCCCCCCTTCTGTTTACTGGGAACTAAAAAAATTAATTTAGTATCTGATTCATCTGTTCTCTTGATTGGACAAAGACGCTTTTGTTCCTATATGAGTTGCACGGATCATTGTTCTATGTGATTCTAATTTGCCTATCATACCAGATCATTTTTTGTGTGGTTCTCACCTTAGACTTGGTGCAAGTCATGGGACTCGCTGTCTTGTTTTGCCACATATGCTGCCAGTGCCATGGGAACTTGTACTGAAGAAATGATTAAATGATTAATGTCCTGCAGGCACCTTACTATGATCCTAGGACTAAACTCCGATATGCAAACGCCGAAGTTTTTAGAACAGTGAGATCGCTTCCCAGTGAGTATGTACAGAAGTACTTAGCTCTGAGGAATGCTGCAGTTGTTCTTAAATAATTGTGTAGTATTTCCACCAAGCAGCGTCCTTTTCCCCATTGGCCTTTTGACTTTTTTCTGTTTTTGGTTCAACTTCTGAATTGATTTTGTAGGTTCTAAAGTTTGTTTATAGGCCCATTACTATGTACAGTGGATCCCTTGCGAAAAAAGAACGTCTTCGTTGTCAATTTCATGATGTACTAAGAGGGTGTTTGGATATCCCATAATCACTTAAAAATGTATTTTCATGCAAGTCGAGACAAAACTCTATTTCTATACTTATTTCATTTATGATGAAATTATTTTTAAATCTATAGTTTGGTCTCCATCCAAACAGTTCCTAAATATTCATGATTTGAGATATAAAAGTTAAAAACTAATTGTATGTATCTGTGTGTGTTCTTCATGGGTTTTCCTGCTAGAGCGCATGCTTTTTTTTTTTGTCCTTTTTGCTGATACGATTGTCTACGGTTTAATACTGTTGGTTAAACTTAACCATTGTTTAATCTAATTGGGAGTAACTATTTCATAATGATGGTTTTTGTTTGAAAAATGTATCTTTTAGTTTCTGAATTTTTGACTTAGTTGTAATTTAGTTCTTAAACTCGAACTCAATGCAATTAAATCCTTATAGATATTGAGTTGCATCAAGTCCAAGTTCAAGAAGTGAGTTATAACCACGTTAAAATTTAAAAATTAAGTTGTACTGAGTTAAAATGTAATCGAGTCAAAATTATAAGAATTAAAAGTTAATTTTTCTTTTCCTTTTAATTCGCAGGCTTCACACCTACAACTTTGCTTATAGGAAATCATACGCGTTTCATTCTAACCTAGAGTTGCTCGATGAACTTGAAAATCTTGCACAACAAAGAAAATGCCATTATCAATCCAAACATTGTCAACAACAAAGAAATGGTCGAACACTTTCGAACTTCCACAATCCAGATATAGTGAACAAAGGCAGATCATAGAGCTTGCTGCTATTCATCTGTTCATTATTTAGGTTGCACAACATCTTGATTATATAAAAATCAAAATGGCATACAAGGAGATTACGAAGACCACAACAGCTCTCATGGGCACATGAGAATTACTCTATTATACAGGGAGAAAAAATTTAGGCCAATGCAAGCTCAAAGATTGCCCATTCACGGAATCTTTCACGACGATGAGGCAAGCTTTGTGAAACAGGATTTTCCGATTTTTTGCAATCCTTTCTTTCCTTCAGTTTTCTTTAATTTCAATTCTATCTTGTTATCACCCCATCCTTTTTGGAGGAACATGAAGAGCAAGACACCAATGAAAATGAAAATTAAGAATAAGGGCATAATGAAATAAAGCTGTTTCTATCTGTGTTTTCAGAAAACAGACGTAGCATGTCTGCTTTTGAAAAACAGACAATGAAACTTGGCTTAAAATGTCAAAAATACCATCATCTATTTTCACTTTCGAGCCACTACACATTTGTAAAATGTTTATTCTGGAGCCACTAATATTTTGGGATTTTTTTATAAAAAATAAATGAGGGTTTTTCAGTTTAAATATAAGAAGAAATTAATTTTCTTTTCACGCCCAAACCAACGTGTCATTAATTCCAAAACAGGCGGTTATGGAGACATAATCCCGCTGCCACCCCCTAGCAAGCCGACGAAGCTTGGCAAGCTGATTGCTAACTTATATAGAATAATTTTCTTATTAAAACAGACAGTGTGGGACATGAAAAACTCCCCTCGATGATATATGATACGCGCATAATACCATTTTTCTGCCCTATTTCACAGCATATTATTAGCTGCATATCTATCGCAACCTGGAAGTTGCGCATGCCATAAGATCACATATAGGTTGTGTCCTGTACTACTAATTATCAGGCAAATGGTTTTAATCACATCCATTTCAGTTGCCTTCAATAGTATGTGCATAGGTAGGTCTTTTTAATATCTATTGGTAAATAATATATTTAAATTTTTCATACAATAATAGTATGATACCTTAAATTATCATGTTAGATTTAAGTATTGTTGGATGACAAGATTCGGATATTGTGCGACTCAATTGAGGTAGCTCTTTTAACATGATTTTTTTCCCTCCACTCACAAGGTTTGAACTCTTAACTTTGTTTAAGGACAATCAAATTCTTTCTATCCAACATGGCTACTATAATTTAAAGAGTAAATTACTGATAAATAATCCTTGCCCCCCATCTCATTTAATAAAATGAGACTTGCTATGATATCTAGTTTCTAGAGTGCAGGCAGTTTTTTGGGGCTCCCTTTTGACGATAATGACCAGAAAATTATTTATACTTTCCCCAATATTATTCTCTTTTATTAGTAACACATTCTCTTTGTAGATGGCCACGTTATGCTTTTGCTGCGAAATTAAATGGGAAGTCTTACACAAACTTGTGGGGGAAAATTAGCTTGGGAAATTGACATAAAATGCTTGTTGTCCATCACAAATATATATTTGCAATCTTATCTCTCCATTAACTTAAAAATCTGTTCTTTGTGGGAGGCTATCATCAAGTCTTCTCTTCACAGGAAATTTTTCTCTGCAAATTTACAAAAATATGAGTTGTAACTTTATACATGGAGATTGCTACTGGTCAAAGGTAATTTTGGAGTCACTACACTCTTTAGATTTTTTCATAAAAAATGAATCACAGGCTTTTAAGATTATATTTATATATATAAAGCAATGTTGTTTTTGGCACAAACCAAGCGTAATAACAAAAAGGGAGGGTTACGTAGTCAAAACCAACTGCCACTCCCTACCAAGCGAAGGAAGGCTCCTGGGCTGGCGTTGCTATTAATTCTTTACATACTTTGATGTTCATATATAAATATACGATGTGGTACATGAAAAAAGCGCAATACTAGTATTTCAAAGCCCACAATGGATAAATAGATTTGGCTAAAGGGGGGCTACATATCGATAAATATAATTCATAACGGTAAAACGTTAAATTGTTTGTATAATTTCTTTAAAACTTTCATAAAAAATATTCAATAAATTAAATCCGTTAATATTTGAGATTTTCTCAGACTTAATATTTGAGATTTTCTCAGACTATTAACATCAATACAATTCCAGATCATTGCAGGGAGTTCTACGTAGACGCACTACTACTTTCTCAAATCAATATATACATATATATATATATATAGAAAGTTTGAAACGATGGTGTTCAGTTGGAAATGGGACACAAGTGTTGTGTTGTTGAAAATTCTTCGAAGGTGCAAAACTTTCGCGTCGCTTTTGCTTCATCATCATCTTAAAACTAACAAGTTTAATTAATGCCCCTTCATTAAAACTTCATAAATAATTTCTGTAAATAATTGTGGTATGTTTAAACAAAGAAGCATTTGTTGTTGTTTGAAGTTTGGTATGTTCCCTCGAATATTCTCTAACATAAAACGCGTGAAAGAGAGTTGTTATAGTTGAAATTATAAATCATCAATCGAAATGAATAAATAATTACAATACATAATCTCTCTTATTCAGTGCAAATTTACAAGAATATGAGTTGTAACTTTATATATGGAGATTGCTACTGGAAAGGTATTTTCTTTATAGTCTCCTGGCTTATTTGGGGAAATCAAAACGAACGTGTTCACTCTAGAGCCACTGCACATTTGTATGGTAATGTTCGGGTGAGAGATGAAGCTATACTGGGAAGCATGTTGTTCTTGGTTTGAAATGACACACGTCTTCTTAAAACCGACGTTAAAAGTCGTCCTTAATTGATGTTGAAAGGGTTCCCTACAGCAGTATATTATCATGGAGGGTAAAACTATGATATTTTTAATTACTAATCAATTTCCAAATGTGTGCTTGAACGATAATGCTAATTTTTGTCAACACATAATAATAAATTTCATTTCTTACGTTAGTCTTACATATCTATCTCTCTTACCAAATACTAGTAAGTCACTTTGGCAATCAAATGACATAAAACCAGAAGCTAGTCTTCCCAAGTGCCTATCCTTCCTCTTATAATGAATCCGACACTAATGTATTTGCAAATACTTCTTTCGATCTTTAATATGAAATCTAGTTTATAGTTCAAAATTGTACTACAAACTATATTTTATATTAAGAACTAGTTAAGAATTAGAGCTAGTATGTAAATCCTCTTTCCAGCTACAATATTGTCTATGACTGAAATTGCATATTGAATTTGAGTGCCTCTTTCAATAATCTAAGGCTAAGAGATGTACGGGAAAAAAAAAGAGAGGATCATAATTGATGACCGTTTCTCCAGCGTTTAGTATGGCATTGAATTTGAAAATTTCTTCAATCATCCCGTCAGTTTATATATATCTCTCTCTCCCTTAAAGAAATCCGATACGATCATTCCACTGCCAAATGATCTTTCTTTATTTTTTTTTTAATGCAATAGGCTATGGCTTGAAACCATACAGAAATTAAATACTACCTCCAATCCTTAATACTCCTTCTGGTCTTTTTTATAAGAGCCTAATAACGAAATTACATGATTAAAAAAATAGTTTAAATTAGTTAAAAGTAATAAATATATAAGAAATGAACTTTTTTTTTAAGTATACCCTTATTTATGAGGGGGCAAGTAAGAGGGAAAAATAAAGTAATAATGAGAGAAAGTATAAAAGAGAAGGTAATATACCAAGTTGTCAACTTTTTAATTAATGCAATGTATAAAATTAATTAGGAACAAAAACAGTAAAAATACATTAAATGTTCAGACTATTCTAAATAAGCTCTTATAAAAAGGATCAAGGCAATTCAAATTTCAGGCTCTTATAAAAAGAACCGGAGAACGTATAAGAATTATATAACTAATTTGAGAAGATCAATAAAATTAGTCAAGTTAGTTAATGTGTATTGACTTTCTTAAACTACCCCATTTAATCATATGCATTGGAATTATCCTTTGTTGGGAACACTTACAATTAGTAGGGATGTTTTAGGGAGAAAAAAAACATATGCTACAAATTTGAGAGACAAAATGAATTAAATTCTTACATTTAAGACCAAATTAAATCTTTAACTAGTTTTTGTATTAAGGACTGGAGGTAATATTAAAGGCTAGTGCATGGAAATATGTACTTGATCAACCCAAAATATTCCCACATCTATAAGCAATTCTGAAAACAACCTAAACATATAATTATCGGGTAACATTAACTTGAGGCTTGGCAAGGAAGTGGCAGAGGGTTATGTCCCCATAACTACCTCTTTTGGAATTTGGATTAATGACACGTGACTTCTTTGTTGATTCTTTGATAATGTTACTCACTCAACTAACTTTTTTTTTTTTTGGTGATATACTAACTCAACTAACTTTTTATTACAAATATGGAAGTTTGAACTTTAAACTTAGAAGTTGAAATTAAAAATGGATTCTTAGTTTAATTAACTCGGTTACATAATTTTTTTTATTGTGATTCTTGTAAGATCTTGAATTTTAAGGCTCTATAAAAATAAATTATGAAGTTTAAAAGAATTATTTTAAGAATTAAAGCCATAAGATATTTTGATGGCCAAAAAGCTTAATTTAGGTAAGAAATTAGAAAAAATAATAATTAAAATTATTTAATTATTAATAAAATGTGACAAAAAAATATGTAATATTATTTTTAGTATTCATGAAAAATTTTTATTTTTTAAAATGACTTAAATCATTTTAAAGATAATTTCTGAAGTTAAAAGGACTATCCTTTACCCAAAAAAAGACTATTTTCTTGAAAAATTCAAAGAAAATAGATAGAGGTTAATTCTTGAGATAAAATTTTTAGAGTAATTATTTTATAAGCTAAAGAATCTATCTGAGGAAAAAAAATTATAAAGTATTAAGGATTAATTTACGCTATTAAGATTTATTTTCTTAAAAAATTCAAGAAAAATAGTTAGAAATTTATTTTTGGCTTAAAAATTTTAGAGAAATTACTTTATAAGGTAAAGAAGTTAATTGAGGAAGAAAATCCTTATAAAGTATGAATGATTAATTTCTATAAATGATTTGGTGATTAGAATAGTGGGCAAGGTATGGAAATGAGAGCAAACTCTGACTGAGGGCAAAGTGGTCCAGCTGATTTAATAAACCCGCCCATCAGATGCTGCTCTACTGATCAGATTAAACACATACACACAAACAGAGCTTGGAGATTGATAAGAAGAAGAAGAAAAAGAAGAGGAAACGAAGTGGAAGAAGAGGAAGAAGGGGAAGGAATTTGTTACTTGCAAATCCATTTGTCGACCAACGTAAGCATCAACAGTTGTTTTCCATCTTCAATTTCCCTTTGCTGTTACATTTTTTGCAAGATGATGATGAATTAAAGCAATGTGGTGGTTGACTTTATCACATGCATGCACATTTACGATGCTTAAGACAACATTTTGATTCAAATATGAAAATTTCATATTTATGGTACGCATGTTGGAAGCTATGCGATCTCAAGCTGGAAAATTTATTTAAAGCTCTCTACCTATTTGACTGACGATTATTCTTAATGGTTAAACTAGGCTTAGAAATTCCAAAATGGTGAATATTGAATGTGGAAAGCTGATTTAGACTTGCTGTTTCATGTTCCTAAAGTGTTAAATAAGAACTTCAAGTGATTATGTACTGAGGATGTTTAAATAATGATTAAGTTGTTGTCCTCAAAGCTGGAAATTTCCAGACTTAAGAAGAGCGATGTTCAAGTGGTTTAAAGACTAAAAAGATGATTTGGAATTCATATTTTTCCTAATATTCAGCCAAAAATGCTTTTTTGTTTTGCCCCAATATTCCTAAAAAGTTTTCATTATATGTTTTTTTTTTTTTTACATGGTCTTCAATTATGATTCTCTTTTTCAACATCTAGTCTAATGACTAATATAATGGCGAAAGAAGCCTTTAGTGATCCTTCCAAGATAATTAAAATCTCTCAACGACAACTGGATTGCCCCGCAGACTATCAAAGACTTTAGACCAATTTCTATCTGCAATGTGAGCTACAAAGTCATTACAAAAATTATTAGCAAGAGAATATGATTGATCATGAATAAAATAATTGGGAAGCATCAATGTAGTTTCATTGTGGGGAGACAAACTAGCGATAATATCTTTATTGTTGCCCAAGAGGTCATCCATTCAATGAAACTCAAAAAAGGAAATAATAGAGAAAAGGCATATGACCACCTTAATTGGGCATTTATCCAGGACGCACTTCAGGAGGTTGGGTTTGAGGAAAACCTTTGTGGAGTCATTATGACTTGCATCATGAGCTCGTCCTTTCAGGATTATGGAATGTAGAAGTGTTTGAAAAGTTTTGTCCTTCAAGGGGGGTCAAACAAGGGGATCCCATAGATCCGTACATTTTTACTCTTTGTATGAAAAGATTGAATCATATTACCCAGGATGCTATTGAGCTCGGATGTAGGCACCAATTAAACTGAAGTCAAGGGGATCGAAGTTATCCCATATTTTCTTTGCTAATGATTTGGTTGTGTTTGGGGAAGCGTCTATGAATCAGGTGGATGCCATGATGAATTGCCTTAGTAAATTTTGTGAGGTTTCAGGACAGAAGGTAAATAGTATAAAGACTAAAGTCCGTTTTTCTAGAAATGTCCCTATCACACGAGCTTTGGAGCTAAGTCAAAAGATGGGATTTGGTCTCACTAGTGATCTAGGGAAGTATCTGGGAATTTCACTTATACATAGCAGAGCTTCTTACTCTTTGTTCTCCCCAGTCCTATTGGAGACACAATGGAGACTTTCAGGATGGAAGAAGAAACGTCTTACTATGGCGGGGAGAACTACTCTCATAATAGCAGTGTTATCTGCTCTTCCTGCTTATCACATGCAAACTATTCTCCTACCCAAAAAGTTGTTAACTGAGCTAGAAAAGGAAAATAGAAATTTCCTTTAGGATGATGATGGAAACTGAGGGAAGATTCACCTTGTATCTTGGCAACATGTAACAGAGGACAAGAAAGATGGTGGCTTAAGTATCAAAGATCTAAGAAAACAGAATGAAGCTTTCGTCCTTAAGCTTTGTTGGAAGCTGAGTTGCGAAAGAGACACTTTGTGGGTTCAAGTCCTGGGAAACAAGTATAAATGCGGCTTAGATCCTTTGCCTATAGTTAAAAAGAAGGCCAACTCATCCCTTACTTGGAGAAGCATCTTTGCGGTCTAGGAGAATATGTTTGAAAAAAATTTGGGGAAAAAGATAGGCAATGGAGACTTGGCTTCTTTCTAGTTTGAGAATTGGTCTAATTTAAGGTTATTGAGAGACTTGTGCTTATACGCTCACCCCCTGAGGAGAGAGGACAGGACAAAATCTATTGGAAACCATTTACTGATTGTTGTTTTTCTGTGAATTCTGCCTTCTTCTTCTTTTTTTTCCCTTCTTGCAGATACTCATCGACAGCCTGATCGCATTTGGAGATTGCTATGGAAGTGCAAGATCCTAGAAAAGATGAAATCTTTCTTATGGTTGTTTGCACATAATTGAGTACATATTGCGGAGCTACGCTTGAATAGAGGTTTAATGGATTCACCAAGTTCCCCTTTTGGGTGCAACGATCCTGAGAGTCTGATGCACTTGATTAGAGATTGTCCGAAAGCAAAAAATCAATGGGAATCAGTAGTTGCTTAGGAGGTCAGGCCACACTTTTTCTCATTCCAAGGGACAGACTAACTACGTTGGAATTTAAAATAGGATGTAGGTCAGTAGTATACTAAGAAAATTCCTTGGTCAACCCTGTTTGGGTATATTTGCTGGCATATCTGGTATAGTAGATGTAAGAAGCTGTTTGAAAATACTGACCTCAACAATGCTACTAGTGGCAAGGATCGTTTTTTCAGAGCTTGTCTATATATGGATCTAATGAGCTCCCGCTCACACTGCTACAAGAGACAACAACATGACACAATGTCCCTCAACCTTCAGGGAAACCATGTGTATCTCGAGGTTGACGGATCTGTTCTTCCTAATGGCAACAATGGTTGTGGGAGTTATCCGGGATAGAGGAGGCAATTGGATTGGCAGCTTCAATTGCAAGCTTATGATAGTTCTGTCAGCTATTACCGAGACTTTTGCTATTTTGTATGGGCTTAGTATTTGTTGGAACAACGGGTTTAGGAAAAAAAATTTTGTGCATACTCATTGTATACAGGCTATTAATCTTGTTACTAGAGGGTTTGACTCTAAACATCCTTCTGGGGACGTTATAGATAATGCCAGAGTTAGTATTAACAGGGAGTGGCAGGTTTACATTAGGCACACAAACGGGGAATACATTGTTTGGGTTGATTATCTTGCTAAGTCCTCCCATAATATGAAGGCAAGCTTTTGTATCTTTAATCAACCTCTTCCTATTGTGCAAGAGGTAGAATTTGTTGAAGGTGGGAGTCTTGGGTGCTGAGCTGTTTGTTTTGACTTTTTATTGAGTGAAATTCAGTATTTATTCAAAAAGAAAAAACAGAGAGACAGAGAGAGAGAGAGAGGCACTCAGCATGCAATTTGACCGGTAGACAATATTTGGTGTTGGAAAGAGGATTTACAGGAAAATATTTTGCAGATTTGAGTGAAGTGAGTAGTTTACTGACTTTGAAATCTGCAACGAGGGACTTTGTGTAGTGTGTCTCATTATTTATTAGGATTCTTGTTAAGTCGGGAAAATAAATAAACAAATGAAACAAAAAAAAGGGAATAATCTGGGATTGTTGTACTATTATATAGTTGACTGGCTTTCAAGACCGTGAGAGCAGATCATGTGCAATATGTCTTCCTGAAAAATAAATAGAGTTGAGATGCCTAACATCTTAAAATATTCATGGTGTGTACGACATTTTAAAATAATTTTTTAATCATTTTAAAAGAAAATTTTCCATTAAATAAATTTCAACATAATAAAATGGAAAGATCCAATAAAAAGAAATAAAACTAGAAGGACTTAATTCCAAATATGATAAAACTATAAGGATTGTCAAATTAATTTATTTTTCTATTTTTAAAGGTTCGTATAATTTTTTATTGGTTTTAGTCTTAGAATCTAGTTCATTTTAAAACTTTACTTTCTGGAGATATAACACTATTAAAATATGTTGAAGTCTCGTAAATGGTATAAAGTGGTGATATGAATTCATTATAAGACATTTAGCTAAATCTTGTATAAATAACATAATAGAAAAAAAAAAGTCCTCAAATATTCAACATCATTTTTCCCCCTCATTGTTTGCCTAAAGAGTTGTTCATTATGCTCCCTTTTGAAAACTCATCCCCTTCTGCGCTCAAGACATGTTCTTTTTTTTTTTTTTTAATTACAAAATCTAATTAAGTATTATTTGGTGAGTTCATATCATTATTTTAACATCGTTTACGGTATTTTAACATATTTTAATACTATTATATCTCTATGAACTAACACTTTAAAGTAAATTAAATTTCAGGAACTAAAATCACGAGTTTAATATTTGAGGGGATAAAATTAAAATAAGTTTAAATTTCAGGATCTAAGGATACTATATTAATACTACCTTTTAATATGCATACAGATCTAAGGATGTGTAAAAGGACCCGTGTATATTTTTAAATGAAGGCAAGTATATTTTATTTAGGGTCTGTTTGGGTGTTCCAAAACCATGGTTTCAGAAGCACTTTTCCGCAAAACGAGATAACCTCCTCCACATATTTACTTCGTAATCCGTAAAAGCACTTCTAAAACCATAGTTTGATTTCTATCCAAACACTCCCTTAGTCATACAAACACGACGCGCCCCCACACACATGTACCGAACATACAAGCTGACAATGTTTACAGTAATCCTTTAATTATTTGATTGACAACCTTGCTTTTTTGGATCGTTAGGGGATAAAATATTTTTGAAAGAAAAACTAGACCGTTAGATTACGTTCTCGGGCAATATCATTGGTAGAATAGCATCGAGAAAAGGGCACATGAAATGTCCCATCACATACAGTTATGCACATTTAAAACAGGGGACCCTGGTTAGATACAAGTCACTATTATATGTCCTTGTTTTTGAACGAAGGCGTATGAGAATAAAAAATTAAAAACAAAAATTTTCTTTCGCTATAAATTACTTTCTCAGTTGTTTATTATAAGAGATAATTGTGAAATATATCGTGTTTTTTTTATAAGAGATAATTGCAAGTTTCTCAAATCTTATTTGTTGATTTTTTATTTTACGCTATTTAATTACTCATATTATTGTACTTAGTATTCACACATTTTCCTTTCTACACATTATCTTTATTCCACGTAAATGAGGATATTTTTAATAAAATGTTATATTTTTTATATATTTGTTGTTCTCAACTAATTTTAACTAATATTGAGTAGTCATAAATTTTGAAAACTTAATTAAAAATAATTATAAACTGAGCTTGAAATGAACGATAAAGTACAACTAAACATGTTCCCAAACAATTATTCACATGTGATTATTTAATTTCGGAGCCCTTAATTAATAAAGTGAAGAAACCCCAACAATTTGCTTCTCCTACCATTCCAAAGATCTCTTCAAAAGTCACCATTCATTCTTCTTTGCTTCACTGATCAAATCAGAAAGGTCAGAAAATACACATTCACATAAAAAAAGATGTGTGATTCTTCTCCTCAAAAGCCTCATATTGTTTGTTTGCCTTTCCCAGCTCAAGGCCATGTAAACCCTTTCATGAAATTAGCCAAACTTCTTCATTCCAATGGCTTTCATGTAACTTTCGTCAACTCTGAGTTCATCCACAAACGCTTAGCCCAGTCCCTCGGCTCAGACTTTGTTAAGGGCTTACCGGACTTCCGGTTCGAAACAATACCGGACGGTTTGCCGCAGTCTGAGACGGATGCTCAGGATATTCCGGCGCTGATTGATTCAACAAGGAAGCACTGTTATGGTCCGCTTAAAGAGTTGATAGGGAAGTTGAACTCATTATCATCTTCATCAGGAGTTCCTGCAGTTAGCTGCATAATTGCTGATGCGAATATGGGCTTTGCGGAAAAAGTTGCAGATGAATTTGGAATACCAGAGATTAGGTTTTGGACTGCTTCAGCATGTGGCTTGTTGGGATATTTGCAGTATGATGAGCTCGTTAAAAGAGGCATTTTTCCATTCAAAGGTGAGTTTAGTCCTCTTAAACTTAATTTTTTTCTTCTCTCACTGGAAGTTAAACTTACTGCAGCCATTACAGAATGTGAAATTGCTGGATATATAAGTAAAGATTTCTGATGAAAAATTTTAGTACTTTCTACAATTCACATACTAGTCATAACTTAAGATGTTTATGTTCATGTTCTATCTTTTTTTTTTTTAGCTCTTTCTCAACTTGTAAATGTTAATAGTAATTTTTAAATGATTAATTATGGGATGAGGATGACTAGGACCATGGCTGGTCCTCCGAGGTGAAATAGGTGTTTATCTTTATTTTAAACAATAACCGGAAATTAAAACAATCAAATTTTGCAGCAAAGTCATACACTTTTTTTTTTTGGAGCAAAACAAAAGTCATACACTTTTGAGAAGACCAAAAGAAACAGAATATACTCTCACTAGGCTCATGTAGAGAAGGTGCTATTGAATTCTTCATCCTTTTTATAAGGTATTTGATAGTATTAAATATTCTTTTTTTTTATATCCCCGTATTTAAAAAGGATGAGTAGAACTTAATATATAACATTGAAATTTAGTGTAATTAATAAGGATTACATTGAAAATCACTTAAAATTTATGACAATTTTAATGTTTTAAACTATTTTTATTGGTATGTGAACTTATATTTGAGAGTAGAAAGAGTACCTTGTCTTGAAGAGTAAATGTGACAAACAGGTGAGCTAAAGTGAGTGAGGTGGTTGAGTAAAGTAAATGAGGCTTTGAATGTGAATAATTATAGATGTTTTGAGCACTTGGATCCTACATTTTAAACTTCCTAAAATATGAGTGAAGATCATATTTATAAATTTCAAGTGTTTATAAATAACTACTCTTTTGGTCCTATTTATAATGTACTTCCAACATATTTCACATAAACAAAAAAGAAAACCTTAAAATGCATCAACTCTCTATTAAAATATAACAATTTTTTAATTTTATCCATATTTAATATATACATCTTTTAAAAGAGATAACTACCTACACTATAATAAATGAAAGACAAAATAGTACATTCAGACTAAAAATATAATAAACTGACTTATAAATAGGACAAAAAAACTTCTCTCTCCGCCCTCTAAATAGGACAAGAGGAGTACTAATTAAAAACAATCCTAAAATTAACAGTAATAAGATAGAAGACACTTATAGACAAAATACTTAGAATGAAGTAAAAAGAAGGTTTAAAGAGAAGTGGGAAATTCTCAAGAACTCCATAACCCCTTCTCCATCTTATTTATCCTCACCTCTTCCTTAGCCAAACCCCCTTCTCCTAAATGCATTCAGATGATATTAATAAGCCCATTCATTACATAAACCTGAGGGAAAATAAACAAGTCAAAAAATAAAATTAGTATGAGTCTTGATGATAGAAAAGAAAATAAATAATACAATGAAAATAAAAGAACAAAAGAGAAAAACAAAGGGGGCAAAAAAGAAGAAAACCTGACAACTAATACCTTGGTGAGGGGGGACCGATCCTATATATCCCGTCTGTATCTTGATCCATGAATCCTTTAGCAATTGGCAGAAACATATCGGAAGTCTCTGAAAATTTCATTTCTTGCATCATTTTTCCTTCCTTTGCCAAGTAGTTCGTTGGTTGGTCAGCCGTTTACGGTACAAAGAGCGTCAAATCACATTTTGTCTTCACTTCATTCTTTTTTATTGAAAGAATAACAAGGGGATGTGCCACTTATCGTGGTCTTTACCAAGTTCGTGTTCGTGTCTCATATTGTCTTGAGAAGCCTAAAACGAAGTGCTTGTTAATCTTACAGATGATTCTACCCAAACTAGCTACTCCTCTAGTTCTAAATTTAAGACTAATTTTATAGTGTGATTTATACTATAAAATAAGTCTTATATTTATAACCAGAAAAGTAGTTACTTAACTTCTTCTAGCATAGGATTGGACATGTTATATAAATGTCTTCCTTTATCACTTCTTTCAATTTGCCTATTCTCATGTATATATATCTTTTGTGAGCTTTTCAGATGAAAATTTTGCCAATAATGGTACCTCGGATGCAACTTTAGATTGGGTCACAGGAATGAAAAGTATTCAACATAAAGACCTGCCGAACTTTATAAGATTCAAGAGCCTATCAGAATTCTTGTTTGAATATAAAGCTTCAGTATCAGAAGAATGCATGAAATCATCTTCCATCATTATTAACACATTCCAAGAATTGGAAAGTGAAGTTCTTGAAGTCATCATGGCCAAGAACCCTAATGTATACAACATTGGCCCACTTCAATTGCTCAATAGGCATTTCATTCATCAAGAGAAGGAGAATGATCAGTTCAAGTCATCAAGTGGATTAAGTTTCTGGAAAAGTGACTCAAAATGCATCCAGTGGCTAGACCAGTGGAAACCAAGCTCAGTCATTTATGTCAATTATGGGAGTATTGCTGTGATGACTGAGCAAAACTTGAAGGAATTTGCTTGGGGATTGGCAGAGAGCAGGCATCCATTTTTGTGGATAGTGAGGCCTAATTTGGTCAATGGTGAGAGTAATAATGAAACATCAAATCTTCCTAAAGAGTTCTTAGATGAGATCAAGGATAGAGGATACATCACAAGTTGGTGTTCTCAAGAACAAGTTTTGGCTCATCCATCAATTGGGGTCTTTTGGACACACTGCGGTTGGAATTCTACAATAGAAAGCATATGTGAAGGTGTGCCTATGATTTGTTGGCCTTTCTCTGGCGAGCAGCCGACGAATTGTTGGTTCGCATGCTCAAGATGGGGCATAGGGATTGAGGCCAAGCATGAAATAAATAGAGAACAGATTGCTGATATTGTGAAGGAAGCAATGGAGGGAGACAAGGGAAAGGAAATGAGAAGAATGAGTTTGGAGTGGAAGATGAAAGCAATGGAAGTAACTGATGAAGAAGGAACAGCTTATAAGGATTTCAAAAGGTTAATGAAAGAGAGGCTCTTTGTTACAGTGAATAGTTCTGCTAAAGTCTAGCTTGTTTGGGTTCACCTGAGTTTTCTATTATTGAGAGATGACCAACATGATATCTTAAATGTGGGACATAGTTCAATAATTACTTAGAAAATTTGTCCTTCATTTTAGTTGATCTTATTATGGGCATTATAGTTCAATTTTCAATTTAATTAGAAGTTGAGATTTAGAACGGGAAAACAACCTTTGTTTGTGTGTTAGGAAAATAAGTTATACGTGTCAATTAGCTGATTTTATATGAAACTTCAGTTTTTGAAGTTTGATATGAATGTGTTCTCCCTGCAAGTTTTCTTTCTTTTTCCATTTTTCAGTTTCCCCAACATTTACCACTGTTGCTTTAATTTGAGCATCTTAATTTTTTCCTTAATTTTATCTTCAGAATCACAATATTGTTTGCTTGTTAAAGTGCAAATATATCATTGAAGTAGGCCGTAAGTATGGAAAAGACTTTATTTAGGAGAGTCAAAACCCACTTTGCTGAATTCTACTACTTCATCCCCTTATTATAAGATCATTTTAATTAAATTACGCGGTTTAAAAAAACAATTAGAATTAATTAAAAGCAATTAATATGCAGTAAATGTAATTTTTTTTCAAATATACCCCTATATATAAATGGATAGATGTGAGAGAGTAATAGTAAGATAAATAAAGAAAGAGAATGTATTAAATGCATTAAATCAGGGATAAAATAGATAATAATGCATTAAATGTTTAGACAAACTCAAAAGGGGTCTTATAAAAAAAGACAAACCTATTCAAAAAATTAGATTTTATAATAAGGGATGAAAGGAGAACACTTTAGGAGGACTAATCTTTAGCTATTGGCGGGGCAATACTGCGTGGTTTTTCTACCCAAAAAAAGTGCAGGTATATCAAGAAAATTAATATCCTTATTTTGAGAAAAGAAATATCCTTAATTAAGCACATTCATTACGATTTACTAAGATCCAATAAAAGATACAGCACATCAGGATATGACATATTATTCGAGAGAGGTAAATGAAAAATCATTACTCCCTCCGTTCCTTATTATAAGAGACAAATAATCGAATTATATTGATAAAAAAAGCAGTTAAAATTAGTTAAGAACAATCAATGTGTAAAAAATATAATTTTTTCCCAAAAATACCCTCATTAATAAGGAGAGAGAGCATGAAAGAGAACAATTAAATTATTAAAAAAAAAAGAAAAGTAAGAAGGAGAGAGAGTGTGAGTTGGAGACAATAAATATGGGTAAAATAAGAAATCAACACAAAAAAGTAGAGACAACTTTTAAGTGTCTCTTATATATAGGAACATGCCATAAGCATCAAATGTCTCTTATAATAAAAAACGGAGGGAGTAACATCTTGTGGTCAGAGTTAAATACAGGTAACTATTACATATACATTCTTCAAGAAAAACAATGAGAAATGAAATCGGAATAAGTAGTTGAAGTCCAATGTTAATAGTAATTTAATTATTTAGTCATTTGCATTGACGACTTATCATTTGAACCGCAACAACTCCTTTTCGAGCAAACAAGATGCTTCCTGGTTTAAACATATACCAGAATTATTTATGGAATTATGAAAAGAGGGGTTTAATATTACTTCGTCTACCTCAAAATGCAAATTGCATTATCCAAATGTTTTTATACACTAACCCCCTGCTTGGATTGAGAGAAAATTAGGAAGGAAAACATTAGAAAAAACAAGTTTTCTTTTGCTTGGATAGGAGAGAAAACGTGGGGAAAGGAAAAGTGGAGGAGAAAATAAGGTGGGCCTCATACCTTGTTTTCTCTTCAAATTTTCTCTCCATATATGGAGAGATTTGGAAAGGAAAACAAGACTTCCATGACTGCCCCTCCTCTCTCTTTCTCTCCATATTTATTTTCTTTTATTATATTTAAAAAGTTATTCACTTTTTTTCATCTTAAGACAATATTTTTATTAAATAATTTGGTTTTAAAATATAATAATCTGAAAATATATACAAACCAAATAACTTGATTTTAAATTATTTGATGATGCTAATGTTAGTATAATTTTTTTATTGTAATATTTAATTTAATTTAATTGTAAATATGATATATTTTGATAAAGACATTTTAGTCATTTAGATATATGCTAATTTTTTTTCCTTTTTATTTTCTCTCATCCATCCAAGCAAGAGTAATTATCACAACTTCCCTTCAGTTTTTTTTTTCTTTTTATTTTCTCTCCTCTTATTTTCTCTCCTCTCAACTTTTCTTCTTATCCAAGCATATCATAAATTTTAATTAAATTTATATAGTTAAATTAATCCTAAAATTTATAAATGTAAATATGAAATTTATTTTAGATTATTATTCCATTAATAAATAAAAAACAGCATAAGGAAAAGGCAAGCCAAGAAATACGAAATCAATATTCAAGGGGCTTCACGGCTGGGGGTTTCCTTGCAGAACGATAAAGGGAATGGTCATCGAGGGATAACCAGGTACCACCCCCTTTACCACGCTTGTTAGATATTTATATCTTGTATTTTTCTAATTCAATCATACAATGTGTGACCTGAAAGAGAGCAAAAATTCTAGCTGCTGTGGAGTTCTGCCGTGGATCTTCTTCCGTTCTCCTTCTTCGTCCCTGCAGGGGGTTAGTGCCTTTAATTTCCTCATTCCTCTGTTTTGCAGGTATAGTTATGTTCAGATTCTCCTTCCTCTGCTTGTGCTTGTGGTAGATTTGGGCCGGTCATACCCAAATTTTCGGGAGGTGACCCACACACACACACACGAAAATGAAAATTAATCTTAAGATTTCAAATGAAATTTATAAAAGCTACATTCTTTTTTTAGGTCTATCAATCATCAAACAGTATACCCTTCTGCAACTAGCCAAGCACGGGTTCTATTTCCATTAAGAAAAAAGGAGAGAAGGACAATTTTTCAATTTTGAGGCATTGGCATCTGGTCGCTAGGAACCGTGGTGCGTGGGAGGAAGTAGGCAGTGAACTAGAAATGGAGGGGACGTCGTTTTTACGGAACAGATACTGGGTTTTGAGGCATGGCAGGAGCATTCCAAATGAGAGAGGCCTTATTGTTTCCTCAATGGTTCGTTTTTGATTTCTTATATTCCCATTTGCTTACTTTTACTATCGGTAGATTGGGTCTGGCCTTGTGTTTTCTTGGCTACCTGGAGGAGACTTGTAACTGATAAATGATCAATGATTATCTGCCGTTTTCAATTCTTTCTGGAAGAAACACACCACCAACAACATAAACATTAAGCCTGAGGTGAAAAGAAATCCATATGGAGTGTTTGACCAGTAACTGAAAAAAAATAACAGGAAAATGGTACGAATCCTGAATTCCAATTGGCTTCCGAAGGAGTTAACCAAGCAGAAGTGGCTGGAAAGTTATTCCTAAAGGTAGCTGCTTTTCCTTTTCATTCTCCTTTCCAAGACATTTTTTACCCATCCCATTTAACAAATATTCCGGGAGTTCAAATAATCTTTTTATTGTCGTTCGTTGTTTTAGGTTGAGCATGTGCTTGTGTGCATGTTTATTTTGTCCAAGGATAAACTTCATTTTCTCTGTTGCTTCATTTGTATATGGGCTTGTATGAATATACTGGGAAATGACTATGCATCATACTCAATTTCGTAGTAGAAGGATTATTTTCTCCACAAGATTGAACTAACTTCTGTTGATATTTTAGG
This sequence comes from Neltuma alba, assembly GCF_004799145.2. Lineage (NCBI taxonomy): Eukaryota > Viridiplantae > Streptophyta > Magnoliopsida > Fabales > Fabaceae > Neltuma > Neltuma alba. Next base: position 126,302 of record NW_021635332.1, on the reverse strand, counting down.
GGTTAACTTCTGTTTTAACGATGTTGGTCAGGTCATCAGTCTAGAAGGGTTATAGGAGAATTAAAGTTTCGTTTCTTTTCCATTGACCGCTATAGTCTATTGATGTACTTATTAACCTGAATATCTTAATCTTGAATGGCATTGGGAGAATTTATTGGCGTAAATGTAACCTGCTTAATTCAAGAAAAGCCTGTAGACGATATATGCTTTATCAGATTCAAATAGTCCTCTGGCAAAGTATAATTGCTTGTCATAATCTTGGTTATTGATTCTTTTGATATAGTTCTTCTTAACAAACTCTATTTGGAAATCTAAGGCTGCTTATTTGGTCTTTGTTTGGGCAGCAGTATTTTAGGATCAACACTGATGACCTGTTGCGGCTTCACAAACCAAATACCGAACTTTCTTCTTATACATGCATTGTTTGTGTTTGTGTATGTCTAATTTTGAACCAATGCCAAACCTTTTCTTGCATTTCCCAGTAGCTGTGTTCTTATGGAGTAAATTATTAAGTGTCCTTGAAGAACTTTGCATCTGGCTTTTGGCTTTGATGATAGTGTCTCTTGACAAGGTACAAAGATTTGATTTTAAAAAAAAAAACAGAGAGGCTGAAATTTGGTGGTGATGTGCTGTCTGTGTATTTGTCATGGCTTGTTCGGCTTGATAATCATCACTTAACTCAGAGTGAGACAGGGCAGTGCTTTTGGCTTCCCTTTGGTATTTCATCTACTGGTTTATTCAAGACACTGTCTCAATTAGATCCTCAGAGTGATATGGAAGCTTTGTTGCATTCCTAAGTCTTATGTTTATTCTATTTTCCCGCCCTTATTTTTTCTTATTTTACGAGAACTTATCCTGTAATCTTCTTTCTTTCTAACACAGTTTCTTCTTGTTTTTCTTTTTTGTTGGGAAAAAGATCCCTCATTGACAATATATATGATGAATGGCATGTCAGAAAGATCATTTTATCATTTTACCTAACAACATTACCCATATTAGAGATCTATCTTCTGTTAAAAAAGGTGCGGAAAGAGAGCATGGACTATATTCCAATGTAAACACATGCATTTGTGTTATATGAACAATACAAATGACTGTCATGCATGCTTCCTTAGTTGTATGCTGGTATTTTTGGGACAGGAACTCGAGACTAGTAGTATATCAATTGAAAATGTACGCATTTGCTACTCTCCATTTTCAAGAACAAGCCACACTGCGAAAGTTGTTGCAAGTGTGTTAAACCTTCCTTTTCAAGGTCCACAGTGTAAGGTGAGCCGTTGAATCTCTCCAGAGAATTCCTCCTCAAATTTCATTCATTTATTTTTCTAAAAGAAAAATCCATTTTTCGATTCGTTTTCATATTTTTTTAACACTTTTTACCTCGTTAGTTATGTCTATCTTTTAATGCAGATGATAGAAGATCTACGAGAACGCTACTTTGGTCCTTCATATGAACTTAAATCACATGACAAGGTAACTGGTCATCGGCTCTTGGGGGTGATAAAAGTGGTAAGGGTGATAAAAGTGGTAAATTGAAGGGCTGTTAATTTTTGTTTCATATTTAGGTTCTTTTCTTTTCTTGGGTGACCATTTGGCTATAGAGATATTGGATATTTAAAATCCAATCATTGGCCAGGTTCTGGTTAAGTCCATGCAACGCCACTGTCTAATAAAACTAGTGCTTTTAAGCGTTCAGTGTCTTCATCCCATCTGTAATTTTGACAAGCGGTAGTTTTTTCTTGTCGTTATTAGTAGTATGCAGAGATTTGGGATGCTGATGAGAAGGATCCATTTGCAAGGCCAGAAGGAGGAGAAAGTGTCAAGGATGTTGCTTGTAGACTGGCAAGGGCAATGGCTGCCATGGAGTCAGAATTCGCAGGGTAATGATTTTCATCTCAAGCGTTGAATATTTAAACAACTTGTGGAAAGTCTTGTCTATTTCAGCATGTTATAGGGCATCACCTCTGCTGAAACCTGGAGTAGCAACAACCTTGCAAATTAACAGCTTGAATTGTAAATGGATCTTAAACTCAAAATGCACGTTTCTTGTGATTTAAATGGAGCTGTTTCTTTTCTGAATCATTACATCTATTATGACTATATTTGACTCTCATCCCAGTTCACTTAAAGAATGTTATGGTATACTTGATTCATGTTCTATGACTCAGAGCCTAAAAGAATTGGTTCCCATTGTGCAGATGTGCCATTTTGGTAGTCAGCCATGGAGATACCCTGCAAATCTTGCAGACAATATTGAATGCAGCTAATCAACACAAGGATTCAACTTATGTTGAGTTAGAATCAAGGTTAGAAGCAGTCCAAGTGCCACCCATATTATCCCAACACCGCAAATATGCGCTGCTTACTGGAGAGCTCAGGAAAGTCATCTGATATTTTGTTTCCTAGAAAAAAGGCAGCCATTTTTTTTATGGCCCTATTGCATTTACTGGTATACTGTGATCACATTTTTGAAGAATCAGAACGAAGATTAATTTGCAGACATCATATGTGACAATTTATCTTATCAAGAATGTCGCAATTCAATTTCAAACTGTTATGTATTAGAAGTGTGATGCAATAAGAGGTTCATAATTGGTTATCACATGATTTCTTTACTTGTTGTGGTTAAAATTAGCTCAGTGGCAGTTATTTTGCTAGCAGTCCAACATTGATAAAGCATGTGTTAATGGTGTTTCGGAAGAACTTGGTCAGGTTCCAGAATATAGGCTTAGTCTGTCATGGCAAAGGACTCAACTATCACACGAATTAACTGATTCATTAACGGTGGGAGCATCTCACAGCAATGCAAGGGGAAGAAGGAGAACCAATGAGGCTTATGAGCAGATTAGTGACTGTTGGGACAGAAGAGTATATCTATGGCGTGCTTGCGTGCGGATGGCATATTTAGTGATATTTGTTGAAAGAAACCAAACAGGGCCCAATTTCCTCGTTTTGGGTTATTACAGAAGTAGTTTTAAAATCCATTTTGATCTTGTGTAATTTGGTTCAAATCAATAGCATATGTACTGGCATATAAAATCATATGGAGAAACTAAATTTTTATACATTTTATAATTTCTTAGGATTAACATTTTTTTCAAAAAACACTAACAATTGAAAATAAATGATGAAATTCGGAAAAAATGAAACTATAGTTCCCACTTGACGTTATATATTTCTAAACGTATAAATTAAATTATAAGGAAATTTAAAAAAAAAAAAAACAAAAGAAACATGATGAACTAACTGGGAATACTCTTCTCCTTACAAGTGTTAATGATTTCTATAACCTAGCAGAACATAAAAAAAATTAGAAGATTTCTATCGAGTAAACTAGACAGCATACGCATTAGTTATGAGGGACAATACAGACTGACTAGAAGAAAAGTGTGATAATCAGGAATGAGGTCTTAAAAGAGATAAGCCACACAGATAATAAGGAATGAGACCTTAAGAGAATATATCCTCCATATTGAACACATTCTAGCATGTTATCACCTTCTAACATGCTATCAAACTAACTTCTTTAAATACACAACACTGTTTCCTTCATTCAGTTACCAATAGTAATGGAAAACCTCTCCTTCATTAACCTTTTGAAATCTTTGTAAGACGACCCTGCTACATCAGTAACTTGCCTTGCTTTCTCCTTCCACTCCAAACCCTTTTTCCTCATTTCCTTCCCCTTATCTCCATCCATTACATCATTCACAATATTAGCTATTTCTTCTCTCTCTATATCTTGCTTCATCTTCATCCCCATCCACCAAGTATTGCAAGCAAACCAACAATTTGTCTGCTGCTCAGCAAAGAAAGGCCAACAAATCATAGGCACACCTTGGCTTATACTTTCCAATGTAGAATTCCAACCACAATGTGTCAAAAAGATCCCAACTGAAGGATGAGCCAACACTTGTTCTTGAGGGCACCAACTTGTTATATATCCTCTATCTTTGATCTCATCTAAGAATTCTTGAGGCAAGTTTGGAGTCTCTTCACTCTCAGTACTTTTTACCAGATCAGGCCTCACTATCCACAAAAATGGATGCTTGCTCTCTGCTAAACCCCATGCAAATTCTTTCAAGTGTTTTTTAGTCATTACAGTTATACTCCCATAATTGACATAGATCACTGAGCTTTGTTCCCACTTACCTAGCCATTTGATACATTCTGAGTCGGTTTCCCATAGACTTAATGATCCATTTATTGACTCGAAGCCATTTTCCTTGATCTCTTGATTAATGAAATGTCTGCTGAGAGAGTGAAGTGGGCCAATGTCGTATATATCAGGGTTGTTAGCCTTGATGACTTCAAGAACTTCACTTTCCAATTCTTGGAATGTGTTGATAATAATGGAAGATGATTTCATGCAATCTTTTGTGATTGAACCTAAGAAATCAAACATGATATCGTCTAGGCTTGTGGTTCTTATAAAGCTTGGAAGGTCTTTTAGTTGAATATTTTTTATTCCTGGGACCCAATCTAATGTTGTGTCCAAGGTGCCATCAATCTTGAAACTTTCATCTGCACAGAGAAGAAAATTAAAAAGCTAGTCACTTTGCAGATATAGTAATTTTGATATTTTGCCCCATTACCTTTAGAATTTTGAACGCACTGTAACTAACCTTGGATGTATTTGAGTTCAAATAATTTTTTTTGAGAAAATCTCACAAAAAGAGTTTGAAATTATTAAATACCAAATAAAACTTTTTTACAAAAATATGCTATTATTTGCAAATGTAGTACTGTCAAAACCTAATTTTTTTTTCTACGCCTTGATATTTTCACTTAAGCATAATGGACTAAAAATTTTAGTCCACTAAATTTATATTTTGTTTATTTTTACAAATATCTCATTATTTATTTTACAAAGTAAAATCAATTCATTAAGTATTTTAAAATCATGAACAGAGAACTCGTCTCTCTCAGATTTTTTTTTATGAAAATTTAATTTTCTTAAAAAATACTTCTATGGTAAAATTACTTTGTCTACTCTTAAAAATAATCATAATTTCAAAAAGAAAAACTTAGTTTATTTATTTATTTATTTTTTGGTTAAGAGATAAAGAAAGAGAGATATATATGACCCACCTTTGAATGGGACAATGCCTCTTCTAACAAGCTCATCGAACTGCAAGTATCCTAACATGCCACATGCTGAGGCCGTCCAAAACCTAATCTCTGGTATTCCAAATTCACCTGCAACTTTTGCAGCAAAGGTCATGTTCGCATCAACGATGATACAGCTCACCGGAGGAACTTCCGGTGACCATAATGATGAGTTCTGCAGCTTCCCTATCAACTCCTTGAACGGACTGTAACAGTTCTTCCTTGTTGAATCACACAGTGCCGGAATATCCTGAGTAGCATCCATCTCCGACGGCGGTAAACCGTCCGGTATGGTCATGAACCTGAAGTCCGGTAAGCCCTTAACGAAATCTGGACCGAGGGATTTGGCTAAGCGTTTGTGGTTGAACTCAGAGTTGACAAAGGTTACGTGAAGGCCATTCGAATGAAGTAGTTTGGCTAACTGCATGAAAGGGTTTACATGGCCTTGTGCTGGGAATGGCAAACAAACAACATGAAGCTTCTGGGTATTATTATCATGGCCATTTGAGTCCATCCTCTTTTATCTTTCCTTCTTCTTCTGATGATGATCTGATTTTAGGGCAGAGCAGGATGAATATATAATGTCTTTGAAGATTCAAGCCTTCTTGGTTTTATAACTCAAGCTTCCTTCAGAGGCAAATACCTATATACATACATATACACACATATATGAATACTTATGGCGGTCTTCATCAAAGGGGATTTGCTTGCTTTAACGTACAACTCTATTATTGAAGAATTTATTGCCAAGTGTCTAAAATTGGAAGATAGTGAGGATGGTGGTCGTCAAAGAGTTATTATATTGCATCAGAATCGAAAAGATATATTGGATATATCATAGTACTGATATGGCGGCCATTAGAAACAGTAGCTCAGACTCACTGGGTCTCAAATAAAGACACAATTCACTTCTGGCCACGAGGAGCATTCAAGGAGCGACACCTGTTGAGGGTTTCCATGGATCAGTTGGTGTGATTCATGTGGGTCTATCATATATATAAATATATATATGTCTATATATTAATTATCTATAACAGTTACATAACTTATTTATAAGCTTAATTATTTGTGATAAATATATATTGATTTTCTTATAATATCATTTCTAGCCATGTCCATTTTAATTACTTGTTAATGGAAACCTTTTTACTATGTACAATCAAAAGAGTTATTGATATTTTATATTAATGAAGAAATAATCTCCTTGTATAGCTGTTATATCTAAGATAGGAGGTAGTCATCTTTTGAATTGGTATGTTCTAAAATACTACCTCCGATCCTTAATATAAGACCCTATTTGACTTTTATTTTGATCCTAAATATAAGACCCTAATTCACTTTGTCTCTCATATTTATACATTTTTTTCAAAGTAATCCTTCTAATAATTATAGTTCTAGCCAATATAGTTGATTAGTAAGGATATTTTAGGAATGACAACACCTATTTATTATAAATAATTAACTTAACTTCTTTCCTTAATCTCCTAAAATTAGTCAATTGGGTCTTATAATTAGGACCGAAGGTAGTAAGACCCAAAGATCACTGTCTTCCATTTTGTGACACACACACACATGCATCTATGCTTATTGAGCTGAAGAAGTACTATTTGTATATGCATAGCAAATAGTATATTCTTTTTAATACAAGAGCTAGTTATCTAACTTTTATATTAAGGATTGAATAGTATATCGGTTCACTAATGATATATAGATAGCCCAATTGATAATACAATGCGCATAATAATTTACAAAAGATTGGATTTGAATCTTATTCGTGATATGAATATTTTATGGAAGCATATCATAACTTTTTGGCCATCAACTCATGTTTAACATTGACTACAACAAAGGAGCAGACCATTAGAAAATTATTCAGGCTTGGCTTCAGGAAAATCTAAATGATGTGGAACTAGCAAGATGCTTACCTCGGGGCTTGATTTTTGGCGTCACTTGCTGGGTTTTGTGGAAACAGAGAAACGCTAGATTGTTTCGTTCTGACCTCTCTGATGCTAGATCTCGTGCTGAGAGAATTCAGCGTTTTGCTGTAGAAATTAACCAAGTTCAGCAGAGAGGAAGCTTTTAAATGATTGCAAGAATGAAAAATATAGAATGTAGCTGTCCACCGTTGGCAAAGGCCGGCGAAAGGATGAGTGAAGATCAACTCCGATGGTGCTTGCAGAGGAAATCCCTGTCCTTCTGGCTGTGGAGGGGTTTTTTGAGATGACATGGGCAGATGGATCTATGACTTTGCAGAGCAAGTTGGCTCTTGTGGTGTTTATGAAGCAGAGGTGTGGGGAGTTAAACGGAGTCTTGAAATAGCTTGGGAGATGGGAGTGAAAAAAGTGGAAGTTGAGATTGATTCTGAGGATTTGGCAAGGAAAACAAAAGGGAAAGCTAAAGAGAATGGCTTTTCCAGTAGCCTGCTGCGGAGTATTTCGAAGCTTCTTGCCAAGAACTGGAAGGTTAGGGTGAATGTAGTTAGGAGAATGGCGAATGTATGCGCAGATGGTCTAGCAAGACTTTAGCTTTGTCAAACAAAGGGGTTGGAGACATGTGGAGGATGTTGATCCTCATAGTGTGCGTGCAGTGGAAAGGGATAGAGTTGACTCTGATGAATATGAAGAGTTTGGAACTGCTCGCATGTTAGATGGCATAGGATACACTTGTCTTTTTGTGTTTCTGGGCTTGGGCCCTCTTTGTAAACCAAAAAAAGATACGAGCATGATGAAAGCTTTGAGCCCATGCTGACTTTGCTGTTTTCCAACTTTATAATTAGAACATCAAAGCTCATGCCTGCATTCATAAAAAAAAAGTCAAGTTTCACAGTTGCGTTACGACCTTCTTTTGAGGTATTTTGATTAGCTTAAATAATTTTTTTTTCCTGGAAACATCTAGACACTTATTAGGAAATTATTCCATCATAAATTCCTTTTTAATTATAGGGTAGAGAATTTGAAAATTTAAATCATACCCAGCTATTTAAGTTAATTAATTATCCCCCCCTTTTTTTCCCCCTTTCACAACATTTCATACAATTTAATCATTTTTACGTATTGGCATCGTGAATAAATATAAAACATGACTTATTAACTCTAGCCTCTAATACAATACTTAATTTTAATTGACTAATTTCAGGAGATAAAGAAAGTTAAAAATTTTACCTTTATATTATGTATATTTATCTTCTTCTTTTTTTTTCAAATGATTTGTCTGACTTTAAACTGACATGTAATCTAAGTGTACACATAAGCATTTTAAAGAGATTATGTAACATATGTTATAATTAAATAATTTTTTTAGCTTTCTTAATTTTTTTTCAAATTAAGCAATTAGGTCTTATATTGAGGAAGGGGTAATATATATATATATATATATATATATTAAGAAACGAACTAATTAATTATAGATTATTCTTTACCCATTGATCACTCTTCTTCTCAGCTTCCAAAGCCCCTTTGTTCAGAAAACCAAAATTTATGGTAGGACAACAGATTGCATGTGTCTTTTGTGCATATGCCTGCATACTGCTACTTTGTAAAAATAAAGGAAACAAATCTTGTTAAGATATGGAATATTTAAAGCATGTATTAAATAGAAAGAAAGGAACGAATAATGAATTACTCAATTAATTATACGTATAACTGGGCTTATGAATTAATGCTTGTAAAAGCATACACTACTCCTAAAATGAAATTAATTTAGCTATTTATAAAAAGAAATTTTGTGTGCTAAATTTTCTACAGTAGTAATCATTTTAATTGTTTGTACTCGAAACTACTGCCGGTTGGAAAGTCCTAAATTCTTATACTTTTTTGGCCCAAAAAAAAAAAACTCTTATACTACTTTGTATTTTGGACATGAGAATGTTCAAATTAAACTGCTAGCCTCATGTGGGTAGAATCTGCGCTCAGTATCTTATAATGGTGTGACAACGAGCTTTTTCTTTTCATTTATCTTCATTATCAATTTTTTTCTCAAAAGTAAATTCCATCAAACACAGAGACCCATAGAAATAAAATCCATCACCTGCCACACCTCTTTTTCTCCCTTCACTTTAATTAAAGTGAACTCTAGAATGTTTTCTGCTCAAGATAGAATTAAAAAATACAGAAGCAAAGAAGCAAAAGCTCTATATAAGGCGGATTTAATTGGCCCCAAGAATGAGAGGTACGTAGTCTTACAGATAAGCAAGCACAGATAGAGGAAGACACAAACACATTTGTTCAATTTTTGGCCGTTCTTAAGGGTCACAAGCAAGCCTTTCATTTACCTACATTGTGATTGAAGCATTAAGAAGGACCAGAGCCTGTGGAACGAGGAAGAAGACGATGCTATACTTCACAGTACGATTCACAGAAAACCCTTTGGTAAGCAAATTTAATTTCATGCACAATAGTTATGTATTATTATTGGCTTCGATTATCTCAGCAGCTTAATTACGTTGTTTAAAATAATAAGAAATTTGAAGTTTGGTGTCATTTATTTGCAGAAAGTGTTATCTCAGAATGGTACAGTGAAGTATGGTATCGCCTCGTCTCTTTTTCCAGAGGTTTTGGTCCTTCTTAATTAATACTTCAAACATAATGGAGGTAGAGGAAGGCTTCGTTGTGTCCACTGATAGCAGCCAAGAAGATCACAGAGTGCCCCCGCATGTCAATAAGCTTGTTTTATATGCTAAACGTCGTCGTTTTCGCAGAAAGTTGCATTCCTAGAAATTAAATATGTTGTAATTATGAACTTGGCTGATGGAATTAAATTCTCCACTACCGGGTGCATATGTTGTATGTATCTTGTTATCTTTCTTTTTTATTTTATCATGTCCACCACCACAAAAAGGAAAAAAAAAAAAAGAGGCTGGAAAGAAGTGTTTGTATGTGCTGTATCGGTGGAATTCTCCTTTATTGGATTTATATGCTGTTATGTATCTTTCATTTTCATTCCCTCTTACTATCCTATTGAAAGAAAGAAGTTAAACTACACAGAAAATATCTAACCGTGTACAAATAACCCAATTTTTAAAATTTAGTAATAAAACCCCTTAAATTGTTAGGTCTATACAAATATATAACGCCAAACTAATTAATGTTATAATCCTTTGACTATTTTTCGTGTGTGTGTGTGTGTGTGTGTATAACTCCTTTTTGAGTTATATGTAGATAAACTCTTTAAACTTTAAGTCATTTATATATAAATAATGAAAAAACTAATAGTACAGGAGTTATCTGCATAAATGTAAAATTAGAAGTTCATCAGGAATAATTTTTATTGCATAGTTTCAAAACTTAGGAAGATTATTTATATATAGTTGATATAAAATTCATAGAGGTTTTCCATAATTTAGCCTAAAAAATAGGCTATGGTCTAAGAAATGTCAGACTTATTTTGTTTCGCATTTCTTGTCCCTCGATATGTGATATTATGTTTACATCCAAATGAGGACATGTGAAGGATAAAAGCCAATAAGTCTAATTTTCATGGGCTGATGATTTCTTTTTTGGTCCTTTTTAGTCAAATTATTCTTTACCAATTGATCACTCCTTCCCCTTTTTTGTTTTTGTTTTTAATTCTGAAAGGACAACAGATTGCATATATATGCGCGCATAGTATGTTCCATTACTTTTTAAAAACAAGGGAAAATATATCCTAATTATGATGTAGAATACTTAAAGCATGGATTGCATAGAAAGAAAGGCATTAATGGAATGATTAAATAATTCTATATATATGGGGTTTTAAAAGGTGTAAAAGCACACATTCATTCCCTCGAGAAAAAAGTGTAGCATTGTCTTTTTATTACATTAAGACGATTTAAAACTTGGACTAATTAACACTTGCTCATACTATCTAAGTTGGCCTCATGTGCCCAGAAATTGGAACATTTTTGCCATTGTGCATTGAGCCTTTTTCTTCTTTGATTTTATCATCATCATCGCCATGAACCATTTTCATTTAGAAATAATTATCATTTAAAGTAATTAAAAGAGAAAAAAAATGAGGACATGACAGATAGACCAATATGCAGTGCGTGCTTTAGTCAAGTTAAAAACTTAATATTTCCTCAAATAAACCCAATTATTCAAATATTGTAGATGAAAAAAAATTACTTTTGGATTTCCAATACAAGGATGCTTATTTCAAGCATCTCGTTTAGAAAGACGAATAGTGAATGTTTAAGAACTTTAATTCTTAACAATAAATACAGCAATTATAGAGCTTGGAATGTAAGTAAAATGAAGTGTCATCTCCTAATAAGCAATTGATTTCTCTACCAATGTCAAAGATGAGGACGAGGAACTCTTGGAATAAATGCCCTAGCAGCAGGAGGAGAAGGATTATTAGAGTTATCTTCATGATAGAATGGGACAATCGTATACACAGTCTGAATAATAGTCAACACAAACAGAAATATTGCTGCAACAAGAGACACAATCGCCCATGGATTTCTGAAGTAAGTTTCAATGAGATTAGCTCTCCACTTATTCCATGGCTTCTTGCAATATCTACACACACTTACTTGCACTATATCCAAACCTCCTTCTTCACGGTCCACGGCAAGATCTTTGGACAATGAGTTAAAAAGCTTGGCTACAGCTTTATCACTTCCAAGTGCGTTCTGTATAATCCCTTTCTGATGCAAAATCACAACATCAACCTCGTTGTCTATGATGTTATCCATGAAGAACACAAACCAAGAAACCTCGTTGCCTGCTCCTACGTGCATGCGTTCGAATGCTATGAGGTTCAACAATGTTGTCTCTGTGCTGTCATCTATGATGATTGAAGGAATTCTAAGGATTCCTCCATGGAAGGAGACATCTTTGAGGCTGTGGGTTTTGCTTGGCTTGAAGATGATGCCTGTTTCTTGAAGCTCTCTTGCAGAGGGAATGATGATTTCATCTTGCTCTTGGTGGTGTTTGCTTGATGTGATTTTTTTGGGAATTATTGTTGGATGAGTGGGTTCGTGTTGGAGAAGGCTTTTTCTGAAGAGATCTAAGACGTGTAAGCATTTTCCGAAGTTTCTGTGGATTGGAATGTTAGGGCATAAGAACTTGAGGATTAGCTCATTCAGGAACTCTGGGTTCTTTGGATATATGATGATGATCCATACGCCATTTGTTCAATCAGACAAAAAGGAACAAATTCAGTACAAATAAGAAGAGATTATAAAACAAGGGAAAATTATTGAAAAATCCCTTTTTACACAAAATTTATTATGCAAAGATACCCGATATACTAGATGCAATCCATAGGGTGTAGCTCTTTTTTTAACTATACGTAACTTATCTTAAACTCCATGCAAAATAGAAGACATTTGTACATAGTTGGAAATATGTTGCACATGAATGACTGAATTGCAAGTTGCCCCTGCTTAAGGATCTGGATTCTTAAGTATCTTTCGACAACAAATTTTGCAATGGGGGGATTTTTCAGTAATGTCCCAAGTTCATCAATGTGAGTTGGAGTTAGTCTCCCACATCGTAAAGAACTAAGGTTTAAATTCTGACCTACCTATATTTAGTATTTGACAGTACGAAATGATTTCTTTATTTGAATAACAAATATGACTAAAATAATTTCTTTCTAGGACCATTTGAGTCCTACAAACAACTTTCAAGTTGGCTTTGAGTAATAATGGCTTATTTTTCACAAGCTTTTTTGTTTGTTTGGCCTCAACACAAATCACAAGCTGTTTTGACTAAAAGAATAAATAGCAAGGTCTTATTTAAAAAAAAGAAAACTTGAATTGATTAACATGCGTAGAACATATAAGGTGATTAAAATCCACAATTAATTAAGTAATTACCTGGGTATTATTGTTTCCTTCAAATTCCATCAATATCTCAAGAACCGTCATGGGAATCTGATTCTCAAGCATAAGCATATCACGTTTGATATATGGCATTACATAGAGTTTTCCATGGCCACTAAAAACAGGATCATTATCTGCATAATCACCGCCATTATTATTATCTCTATCTGCAGATCTCAGAACTTCAAGCATGAAACACCCATCCACAATCATCATCTTCAAGAAACTATGATCATTATTCTCCTTCTCTTTCTCCTTCTTGCCCTTCCATTGATCATCGAGTTCCTTGTAACAGTCCCCCAGGCCTTGTTCTACTTTTGCCATGCTTTCGATCAGAAACTTCAATGGTTTCCCACACCTTCTCAGAAAGTGAATCAGAGCTCTATGTTTGTGCTCTTCCATGGCTTTCACATGCTCCTTCATGTGATGGTATGGACCAAACGACACCGTTTGGGGCTCGTAAGCTTTCTTCTTCAAGTCTGCAACACAGGATGGTAGCGCGTAAATGCAATGTTTCTCCCATTTTTGAATCTCCATTGACGAAGATTCATGGCTCTTGAGCTTCTCGTTTATTTGAACCACCCATTGATCTGTTTCTAAATCCATGTGTTTTGATGATAGCACTGTGGGATATTGCTCTAATTTTCTTCCTTGAATCTCTTGAGATGTGTTTATAGTGCTCTTAAACTTGTATTCCTCTCTTCAAGAAAATGATTAATTAATTTAATGTAATCATGATTTATTAATCTGTTGAACGTCTTAACATTCCTTTCTTGCTCATTGTTAGCTGTAAATTGATTATTAGATGCTTAATTAACCGGTTATCTCTGCTCTTTGTTCTAAACTTGAAGATAAGAACATGTTCATGAACCTGCCAAAAGGCCATTCCAAAATCCCAAAAGATTGAAAGTTATAGTAAACATTTCGCTTTCATTTCATTCCCATTCCGAAACACATGCATGCATGCTACTTTTTAAAACTTTTTCTATGTATAGTAGCTAGTTTGTCCAAAAAAAAAATTTGATAAATTATTAAAATTAAAACTTGAGATTTGGGTTTAGTCGATTGAAGAAATTCACAATACATCACATGCTCGGTTATGCGGAGATAAGATTGCAAAGTCCCCCATATAATTATATAAATATATAAATATATATAAAGAAACTGTCCAGAGAATGAAAGAAGCAAAGCAAAGAAGGCATATGATCTCATGTTGATTTATTCTTAACTCTTAAGCAATGAAGTCAAGTCTTGCAGAAAGGCAGTTGGGGGTTTAGATTTGGGCCTAAATTTATAATGCCTTTGTCTCCCAAATTCACAATTTATTCACCCATACACGTATTAAGGGGTTTGCGTTCAAGGGTAGTGTCACGCCTAAATCTTGGTTCTCCCATAAAAGGAAAGAAATAGAAATTGTCACCAAAATTTTGAAAAAGTAATTTTGAAAAAAAAAAAAAAACAAAATAAGGCCGGAGAGGGAAGGTGTTAGACACCCACCATACCTGTTCAAGAGAACAGTTACCTTAAGTTAACTACTCAAAATTAATATGGCATTTTTATTACATTTCAATTACCCTAGGAAAAAAAACTTTTTATTTACAAAAAAAAGAGAAAAAGAATAATTTATTTACAAAGTCAGAGTTGCTTAGGTTAAAAACCTAGAACCCACATACTCTTTAGAAGGATCAAAGCCCACGTAGTTCAGGAGTAAAAATAATATGTGTCACTTGGTTGAATTTCTTTTAAAGAAAAAGTTTATTCAATTTATCAAGAAAATTATTTTCTGCTGGTTTGTATTCTTTTATTTGACAAAACAATTATTTTACCTTTATTTAAATAAAAAGAAAGCTTTTGAAAAAATTTTGAGTTAAACTTTCTAAAGAGATTCTCATAATTTCACATAAAAGAATAATCTGTTTTACCTGAGAAGGTTTTTAGAAAGCTTACATTGCATAAAAACTATTTAGAAAAACCATTTTTTTTTTGGAAAACATTTTAGATTAGCTTTCTGAGAAGATTTCCATAATCTCATACAGAAGATTGATCTATTTTGCCTTAGGAAATTCTAAAAACCTCACACAGTATAAAACTATTTTAAAAATAATTTTTTATTATTTTTTAAAAGAAGAAGCTTTTCTATTTTTTAAAATTTGTTTGTTTGCAAAAAATAGACCAAGAGAAAGGAGGGGAAGAAAAATTTAGAAGACAAAACATAAAATACAAGACATTTGCATGCTCATCACACAACAGAAGATAATCTTAAGATATGATGAAGAGAAAACTCATACAGTCATACCTCTTAAAGCTTTTCCCTCACAAAACTACACAAACTGCAAAATGAGGAAGCCAAATAACAATAAAAGGCAAAGAAGCATAAGAGACATGCACACCAAAAGCCATCAAGAGATGAAGAGGCAAAGTAAAGTAATACATTTAGAAGAGATGCCAAGAGAAAAGTTGAATCACACGGTTATTCGTCCCTTAAATAGCAATAAAAAGAAAAAGGGAAGAAGGGTGACAGCAAACCAGGAAAGAGAACAAAACAAAATAAATATTAAAACAAAATTAGAAAGAGTCAAAAGGAAGCATTACGTCAAACACGTGGAAAAAAATAAAAATGGAAAAAATAATAGAAAGAAGAAAAAAGCTATGTATCAAGGCAAGATAAAAAAACTAAGGACTCGTTTGGTTCAACCACATTGCATCATGAGTCGAGATGCACTGCAGTGCAATGGGAATGCAATGTAATATGAATTACAAGAACAGCGTTTGGTATGCTCTTTAAAGAGAGGTGCAATAAGTTAATTTTCATAATCATTTACAAATAATATATAACGGAAAGACCATTTTATCCTTATTATGATCATTCACGTCATGGTCCTCGTCTTTAAACCATGACGCTTACATTTCTCTTCTAGGTTTTGTTCCACCATCAAATCTATTTTGCCATGCCGATGTGGCACGACATGATTGAAGATTTCGTTATTTAGTACCCCAAGTTCCTAATGTTCATTAAATAAAGGAGTAAATTTTGAAGAAAACTGTTGAATTGAGTTGATTTAAATATGATTAGTTCCCGGAATATAATACCTATCGCATACGAACTGGAAAAAAAAAAAATATTCGCAGAAAGTTTGGACTTTGTATGACATTGTTTTTTAATCCAAATTTGCATACCGCTGATGATATTCACCTATAGGAATCCAATCATAATTTTGCTTGATTTAGAGATAAGGGTTTAGATTCTTGATTTAGAAGGTAGGTTCAATTGAACACTGCTAAATTCACAAAATAAGCTCTCTTGGTATCGATACTTTAATGGGAACGATATCGAGTAAAGAATTGTAGGGACTCGGATCCAGAATGCAAGGGACAATCACCGATTAGGAGGACATTTCATCAAATGAAGTTGCAACCTGTGGTGAGGGATTACGTGGATAAATGAGATTTGTCTTTGAAGGGCAAATATTGTCTTTTCACATAAGTTATTGAGGACAGACTAGTCATCTTATAAAGAATTGCAGGTCTTCAATGAGTATTCATAGGATCCTCCTATGAATGGATATTACTGAAAAATGTGCAATCTTTTTTACCAGTATAATCTTTTTTACTACGATTAAATCCAACCAAACAAGTCATTTATGATAATGTGATAAGGATTACCTTTGAACATTTGCAATGGGATTGAACCAAACGGGTTCTAAATGAAAAACATAATAAGGGAGTGTCCATAACCCATATAAATGAATAAAGGCCATCTAGTTATGGACAATCAATATGCGTCAAATTTATCTCATTAGCATGACAAGCCTCTAGGTATGTGATGGCCACCTTAAATAAAAGTCTCACTCCCCAATCCCCATAGAAAAGTCTTTTAATGATAAATATGAGATCACAATATGAATTACTTCTCTGCCTTTTCAATTTTCACTTGCCTCCTTTCGCCCAGGAACTTCTGTCTGTCTCCCTTCATTTTTTTTTATTTTTTTCAATTATGACTCATAATATATTCACGTAGGGTTTCTCAATTTTTTAATTTTAATTTTTTTATTTTTTCTCAATTATGACTCATGATATTATTACCTCTTATTTAAGTACTAGATCACTATCAAATTTTGACTTTTATTTTAATTTTAATTTTTTAAATTTTTTTCAGCCATTGTGACTCCAATAGATATTTCTAGATTGAGGAGTCAATTATCTTAAGTGAGGGATTTTGATTTTGATTTTTTGAATTTTCTTTTTTTTTTAATGAGTCCACCTCATATTTTATAATTTGGAGGTCAATTAACTTTTAATTCTCATTTTTTATTTTACTGTCACTTATCATAGAAAGAATATTCTTTATTGATTTTGCTACATGGTGGACTTTTAAACTTGGCCTCAAAGGAGGAATAAAAAGGAATTTTTATTTTTTTAATTGTTTTTTATTTTTTTAGTGGGTTTAGACAAAATGGGATGTTCACAAGTGATCATGATTGAAATGATGTTTCAGGAAAATTAACTTATATTTGTTATAAATAAGTAACTTTCTTAATATACCCAAATTAATTAAATCAGTCTTATCTTAAGAATAAGAGGTAGTATTATAGTTTTAAATTGCTTAGCAATATTAACATCTATTTTTTTATTTTTTATTCATCAGGATTTTGGAGGACATTGTTGCATAAGGAAGAATCTGGTCCTTATTTTCAGCCCACCACAACATTTTTGCCAAAATAAAGTGGCAAAGAGTTCATTTGAAGCCCACACTCATTCAAGGAGCCATAACTACCGGGCTTACGTACCTACATTCTTCAAACAATGTAAGCTAACAACCCATATATGCTTCAAGAAAAAGATTGAGGCATGCAATAAATTAAGCAGAAGCTCTGTACAAAGCAGTGTCGGCCACAGATTGAATGGTTATCTTAGAGAAAAACAAGCAGGTTGAGAGAGAGAGAGGGATCACAAACCTTCAGTTATCAAGAAGCACTCTGGAACAAGGAGGAGATACTAATCTTCACTGTGCCATTCACAGAAGTTGAACACGTTGGTGTGCAAAATTCATGTACATCCTATATTATTGTAGCCTTGTTAGTTAAAAAAGAAAAAAGTATTAGCGGGAGACACGTTAAAGACCCCAAGTTCCTTTTAAGTCTGATAACATAATTAATTTACCCATAAAAAACAGAGTCACAGTCCTACTTTACTTTATGCTACATAACGAACAACACCAATGGAGGAAGCTAAGAGAGAGTTTGGATGCAGAGAGGAAATTATTTTATTACTTCTGTACATATTTTCCTATATTAAAGTATTAGTTGAGTTAGTTATTTAAAAACAGAATAGATTGAGGTCTTATACACTTAGAATGAAATTTTTTTAAAAAAAATCCCCAGCTAGCTAAGTAGCTATTTCCTATATACACTACCAAGTAATAACGAAACTCAAGATTATCAAGTCTCACATATTGGGCGTAGCTACCCCATTATGAATTTTTCTTTTATCAATTCACAATACTTGAACTGAAGCATTTTAATAATTAATCATGGCGAATTCTCACTCAAAATTAAACATTCAATCAGAAGATATAGATGAATAAAAAGATGGGTGAGACAAAAGAAAGGCCGGTGGTTAAAAAAGGGAAAGGAACATGTGCTCTTCTCCAGCTTTATTTCCTTCAATTGAAGAATCATATTGTTAAATTCTTCACTTTTTTCAAAAGGAAAATGATATCACATCAGATTTCATAAACAAGCCTGATCAGTCTAGCAATACAAGAAAGGAACAAAAGAAGGGAAAAAAAAGGGTGCATAATGCTTTGAGCCAATGTACGTATTTAGGCTCTCATTGACATATTTTGTCACCATCTAAGATGTACGTTTGACATATTTCCTGTAGATTACACGGAATTAAAGAAGTTGCACTATACGTGTTTGGTGAAAAGTATATGTTTCGCTGCATATGTTAATTATAGGAAAATACTTAGATCAAGTTACTTATATCTATTATGCAAATATAGTTCTCCAATCACACATGGCCATGTGTCTTTTTTTTGTGTATTTATAATTAAATATTTTAAATACTTATATTTCAAAAATAGAACAGATATTTATGTTTAATTAAAAACTTAACATAATACATATATAAGAAACTTGATGTAAGTATTATCCTTTATTATATATTCCTATTGATGACGATGAGATAATGGAGTACAGATTGAGCTTTAAATTTATTTTCAATTCAGCTGTTTTGCCCTGCAGAAAAATTTCGAATTTCTTTGGGTCTTAAATGCCATTATTTTGTTTATATAGGGCCGTAATGAGCTTCTACTATTAATTAATTGGTTTGGTTTTCTTTTAATTCTAATGTAAGAAATAGATAATTAATTCACAAAGACTAAGAAGATCAGTTAAATTAATTATTTATAAAAAAATGTGTGTTAATTTTCTAAAATACCTTTTTAAACATTTACACTGAAAATTACTTTTTTGAGGAAGGCATCATTGAATAAGTGCAATTAAAAGAGATATTTTGGAGAACAAATTGGTGGAGAAAATATAATAAAATCTTACATTAGGATCAAAACAGATCCCTTAATTAGCTTCTACATTTAGGACTAGAGGAGCACAATTATTCTGTCCATCCCTTAGTTAAATTTAGTTAAAACCAATAAATGTGTATGGTACATATATATTTTTTCAATTATACTCTTGTTTGTATAGAAAGTACATGAAAAATAATGAATGAAAATTTAATTTATTACAGAAAAATAATACGTGACATATATTTAAATAGGATGAAAGTGAAAAAACAAGTTTTAAATTTCAGACTTCGTTTTTTATATTTAACCAACCACTACATATATGAGAGAGATTTTTTTTTCCCCGGTAAAAGGAATAAGTAATGATTAAAGCAGATTCACACTAGAACTAAACAGTCCAACAGAATTATCAGGGGATGAACAAAAAAGATTATGGATGGAACGAAACAAAGAAAAAGGAAGATGTCCCTTCCCCTTTCTTTTCTAAATGGAATAAAATAGATTAACACATGCATCCTGTGCAAAAGAACGTACGGATTCCTTGGAAAATTTAAAAAATTGCAACTTTAACAAAAGCACAATTATGTTGTTTTAAAGGGAAACCGTCAAAATGCAAATCAGAAATATGACTAACATTACAAGAAAGGAACAAAAGATTAATAATGAATCAAGAAACGAAGACTTTGAACTAGCATTGGCTACTTTTGCTTTATTTTCATATTGCTTTCAATTGTTTATTACTTCACCTAATAGAGCCCCACCCCCACCCCCCCAAAAAAACTACGTTAGAAAACTATATACGAAATTAAAAAAAATTATTTATCAAAAATTATATGTTTCATGAATAAATTAAGAAAGGAAGTAATTAATTCTAGATTATTATTGGTATTATATGATTGTTTAAGAAAGGACACATGCAATCATCCTAAGATCTTCAATCCTTTTTTTCAAATTTATTTAATAATCCTTACCACACTTCTTCATCATTCTTCTTAGCTTCAATATACATAACATAGTACTATACTTTAGAAAAAGAAAGGCATATTTTATTGCGATGGGGAATATTTAAAGCAACCACATTATTATTACACATAGTGAAAAAAGGACCTAGACAGTTAGAGCATATAGGCTATATATAATGCAGTTCTGCACAAGAATATGTGAAGAGGTAAGTCTGAGAAATAAACATAGAGAGAGAGGGAAGAGGGGGGGGGGCGAGAGAGAGAGACCTTTGTTCTTGGCTGATCTTAAGGGTCACAAGCAAGCCTTCTTTCATCTCCATTGTGTTTCAAGTAGTAAGAAGGACCTAAGCCTCTCGAACAAGAAAGGAGGATATACTATTCTTCACTGTGCCATTTACATAAAACACTTTGGTATGCAAGTTGTTACTATTATTCCACAGTTTATATTATCTCTATTATGATATGTTCATTTTGACACTACACACACACACACACACCCAAAGTGAGAGATTTCTGAGGATGGCACAGTGAAGAATAGTATCACCTCATCTCTTTTTCCAGAGGCTTTGGTCCTTCTCAATACTGCAAACACAATGGAGGCAAAGGAAAGCTTGTTTGTGACCGTTAAGAGCAGCCAAGAACACAAGTCTCTCTGCATGCCAGCTTGTTTCAGATCCAAATCCGTCATTTTGACAAAACGTTATTTGACTAATTAGGAGCTATATATGGCTCCCTGATGATGGTATGAAAACCCGACTGAACCGATCAGACTAGTGAACTAGTTCCCTAATTGGTCCGGTTAAGAGTTTTAAATGAGTAGAAGAGGTTTGTTTGAGTTTTTTAAAAAAAAAAAGGAAAAAAAATTAGCAATTCATTGCTTTTGTGCTTTATTACTATATATTTTGTTGGATTATGAATGGTTCACACATAAATGTCATATTTAATTGTGAATTAACGTCTTTTTATTTAGATATTATTATCTTTGGGTGATAGATGAATAATTTATAAGTTTTAATTAAATTATACATTTTAATTAATAATGATTGTATTAACTTAGTTCAACCACTCACCCTTGAACTATTGTCTCAACCAGTTAATGAATGATTCAGTTTTCAATATTTTGGATGGATGCGGAAGATCAACTAGCAAGCTTTATTAGTGAACTTTCTGGTTGGATTCTCCTCTGATCCTCTCCTCTGCATGGTGCTATCTCTTTCTTATATCTCTTGAATCCTGTGGCGAAAAAAATCTATACTCTCCTGCAGTGATAATTTATATAGTTTGTAACATATATTTAAGTTAACCATATGCATAAATGCATTCATAAACATTTTACTGACTAGTTTTTTTTAACTGCATTAGTTAAATAACATGCAAATACCCCTTATAACATGGTCTATGCATGCTGATATATATACCATTGTTGACAAAAGAAAAATCTCACACATACACAACAAGCCAATAAGATACTAAGAGACATATAAAAATAAAAATAAAAACATAATCTTCACATTGATCAAGTCCCTGCAAGAAAGAAACAAAGAAATTTTAAAATATTCGTTATTAACTAAACTATTTGTCTTCTGTTAATATATTCGTTATTAACATGTAAATTTTACACTTTTCTTATGTTATTCAGAGCTTGCAAGATAGGTTATACTATTTGTCTTCTGTTAATATATTCGTTATTAACTAAACTAATATAAAATGCAAAAGCTCTAACAAGTCATATATTGATACATTCATCATGATTGATAATGATGATTAGCATGTTTCTTAATTGTTTAATGGATAGCCTAAACTACTGCAAAGTAACTAAATTCGTTCGTGACGATTATACTTTCATAAATTAGTGTATTAGTTAACAATTAAGGCTAATTCGCATTAAAATTAGCCAGTCAAACAGATCAAGGGATGAACAAAAAGATGGATGCGTGGAATGAAACAAAGGGGGGGAAAGCAGATAAAGATGTCCCTTTCCCTCTCTTTTTCAAAAGGAGTAAGCGAGATTCCAAGGAAAAAGTAAAAAAATTGTTGCTGCTTTATCTTCGTGCACAGTAAATGCACAATGAAAGAATAAGAAGATTTAGGTTTTATAAAATGAATCTTGTCTTTTAAAGGGGGAAATGGTATTAAATCAGAAACATGATAAGAAAGGAATAAACAATGAAAATAAATGCTACTTATAAAAAAGTTTTTTTAATTCAAAACTTGACCGTTATCTAAAAAATATTATAATTCAAAATGGTGCAAAAATACCATATACAGTTGTTAAGCACTCTAACGATGAACGTTTAACAAACATATCAGCGGAGAAAATAATGCAAAAATACACATAATGTTGTCTCTTTTGAAAATTATATTTTGCCCCAACTTGGGTTTTCCATTATATTTTCATTTACTTTGAAAATCTTACGTTTATTGATATTCAGAATGCCAGATACAAGAGACAACATATGCGTTCAACAAACACCCCGTAGGGCAAACAAACAACCATGCACCCACCTCACCCTATAACATATACTATTTCACAAACATTACCAACAAAACATTTAAGCGCACACACGTACTCCCGCCTAACTTATAATTTGACTTGCAAGCACTTTTAAAATGCAATTTGACCACACATAACTGATATCATATTAGAGCATCGGCACTTGTTGATTCTTGGATCTATTAAGTAAACGACCCAACTCGTTGGCAAATTTCTCCGTGCAATCAGCTGGCAAGCGAACAGGCACTAACCTACCTTCCTCTCCTTCTCTATTTCTATGTCCAATGTAAAAAATTGCTCCTTGAAATGTCTCAAGTCCACTCCATGGAGGACCAGCATACATTGCCTTACCCCACCCAAAATCAACATCTCTAAATTTAAAAATGCTCAAATCTGGTACCCTACGTGAACTTATTGCTCCACAATATGTTGGTCGTCTAGTGGCTATCAAATCAGCCACGGAGTGAAAATACTCATCATTTACTTGAGCCTTTGCCTTCTTTATTAAGTCCAAGGCATGCCCTAACGGACTCTCACAAAGGTTACCCACGGTTGAAATTGCAGTTGGAAACACAATAGCATGTCCATAATAACCTTTTGTTAATGGAGGATTTAGTCTATTATGCCCAAAACGCGCATTGGTTACGATCATTAATTATGCGGACATCATTGTGTGGATCTAGTTGTAAAGCTTTTTTTCGACAAAGCCAAAGGCATGCTGTCACAACCTCAAATGAAGAGGATTGACGTAGGTGGTCGGGGAGTAATCTACGAAGGGAAGAGACCTAAGTCGGTCCAAAGAAGAAAGATAGAAGAACAGTGTTTGTGGATGGCTTTGTGCCGTCCATCTCTTCATCGTACTCATGATGAGTGAAAGTAACATGTGGTGGGTCTCTCGCATTCAGAAGTTCTCTATGCTACGCCAGTTGAATCGAAGGTTCAGTTGCGCCATTAGCTATTTCAGGAAGGGCATTCATGAATTGGACTATACCGGGTCCATCACATATGCTATGATTCGCACGAAGACCAAAGATAAAACCACCACACTTGAGGCGTGTCATCTACAATTCATAGATGTATGCGTAGAACTAGTGTAGTATAAAGAAAGGATAACAAAATGGAAAAATTAATATGCAACTTGATATTATTTCAACTTCTTTTTAATTAAGTATTTGTGGTTTTTTTCCTCTTTCTACTGGTCTTTATAGTTTTTGCAATCGTAACTGTTGGTCCCCGTACTTACAATTTGTTAAAAAGGAAAAAAAAGCAATAGTAATTAATGACATGACTCTTACTTAAACATGCATCTGGCTTAATTTTGCCACATGGATGTTAATAAAACGAAAATTTACTAGATTACAGAGTATACATAGACGAAAGAAGAGGACAGCTTTGAGCATAATTTTTTTGCTATTGTTAATGATAATAAATAAGTTTTAGTCCATCATTTTATTTTATAAAATATTTTTATATTTTATAGAAGTTACAGGTCAATTAGTCATTATACACATCATCAGTCCTAATTAATAAGATATGGACATGAGGACTAAATAAATTAATTTTTCTAAAGGAAAAAAGTGAAAGTGTGTGTCTGTTTTTACAAGCCAATTAGAAAATAGAGTGTCTGAAACCTGAATAAGCAAGATGGGACGATGAAGGATTTTATCAGAACCAGGAGGAGATTAAAAAAGGTCTTCGAAGCATGGAAATGGAGATTGGAGATCATCTCCAAACTGTTGAAGCGTGACGTCAGCATCAGCCTCAGTGAACATAACACCTTCTCCATTACATTCCACCATAAGCTTGCAACCTTCACCTTCCCTGAGTCTTCCTGCAAATGGATAGTAAAATACAAGTGTCTGAGCCAATGCTTCTCTGATGACTTTGACTGGGTCCTTCCCTGCCATGGAAGGCTCAGGATGATAGAAGTGTATTAATTGAAACTGGACGCGTAAGAAATGTTGGTCATCTATGTCTGAAAGAAGCTTCACTTCATGAGGAGTAGGATTTGCCGGCGATATAAGCTCCGGCTTTTGCCTTCTCACAGTGAAGACGAGATTAGAAGAAAATGGTGTTGTCATGGAGAAGATGAAGAAAAGAACCAGAAACAATAACTGAGTGGTGTCTAGCTGATTGAATGTTTTATGTTCCCTCTAGATGGAGCTTCAATTTATAGGTATGATCTGCTTTCAAAATGGGTGATTGAAGGGAAAGAAGAGATAAATGACAATTACGGACTCCATTCGAGATAGCAATTATTTTAAAGGATTTTATATATAATATTTTTAGTAGTTCCACTGCCACTTAAAGTAGTAAAATTTAAAATTAAAGTTCTGCCAAAAATTACAAATTTAAAATATTCTTGTATTATTTGGAGGATTAAATTACAATTTTATAAAGAATTATAAGTAGTAGTAATTGTATGGTATGTTTGTGGAAACTATAATTCTTTTAAAAAAAAATTTTACCACATGCAGAAAGGTTTAATCTCTTAGCCTACCTACACTATACAACACTTTTTTTTAATATCTAATATTGTTATTAATACCTTAATTTGTTTATTTTACATATAAATGATGTGTGTACCCTATCCAAAATAGTTTTCTTTTTTTACATATTTTCTATTTTTTAGTTTTTTTTTGAGTGATTATATTTTTACTTTTTCGCTTTTACAAGTATAGCTACATCATAGTGTGTGAATTTGGATGCAAAACTAGGTCTCAAAAGTAATATATCTAAACTCCTTGACTTTATAGTCATTAGAAGATAATTAACGCGTAACTATCAGAAAGTTCATATATGCAGCAAGAAGATGTCAACAATATTTTTTTTTTTGAATGAAAGATGTCAACAATATTGAGATTATTTCATAAACCACAAAAACATAGCCAAGGACATCATTTTCAAAAAGCATATTAATTATTAATTGAATCTCTCATCAATGTTCAATAGTAACAACTAATAAATCTAATTAGGCAAATGATCAGCGGAGGCTAAATTGAAAGGCATCTTCATATTTCTGAAAATAATGAATCATGAATGCCATTGGTTGTAATGATTCTTCATTAAAAGAAGAGGCTGCTATACAGAAATTAACATGGCGCATATGTTCATGTCAATACGGATAATAAACCAGAGGTGTGTGGAAATCCCAAAAAAATATTTTTAAAAATATTTTTATGTAAATCGAGATAAAAATTTTTCTTAGTTATTTTATATACTTTAAAATTATTTTTAAAATCTTAATTTTGTTCCGGTCAAAGCCTTGACCCCACATTTCTATTATTTGTCGTTGACCAGCAGAGCGAAAAGCAATACACAAGGCCATCAGTGGAGATATGTAAAAATTGCTCTGTTTTTTACTTTTAAAAATAAATTGTTTTGTTTTACAAACACTTAATTAAAAATTCATTATCTAAAAAGTTTTTTTTGTTTTATTATTTTAAGAAGCAAAAAATTGTTCACAAAGTCCAAATTATTAGAAGTTGAGGTTCTCAAGTGTGAATAAATTATTGTGAAATTCCATAATAGTGCCTTGAATTGGGAAGTGATATGAGACTTAGAAATGGAGATTATGTTATGTTAAGACCCTCAAGAGGTATTAAACAGGATTATATCAGTACTGGTAGAAAATTAAGTCAGAATTGAAAGTGCAATTTCAGAAAGTTTCATGTTTAATTATTAATTTTAGAAAATGAGCTTGAAATTAAAAATAATAATAAATCCTTGAAAAATTGAAAATGAGTTTTAAGGCCTATTTAAGATTAAAAGTCATGATAATAACTAAAAAAAACAGAGAATTTCAGGTATTTTTGAGATTTTTGGCTAATTTAATTTAATGATATTTAGTTAAATTCAATTATTTGAAAATATGAGGAGTTCTCCAATAATTATATAAAAATGAGGGAACACATATTTAAGGATTAATGTGAATTTTAAAAAAAAATTTATTCCTCAAAGAGGCGAGAATTTAGGCTTTAAAAATCTTTAAAGCATATTTAAGTCAAAAAGACATCATTTCTTTAAAATTGGAGTGAAAACAGTTAGAGACCAAGTTTTGGCATAAGAAATAGAGAATTATCCTTTGACAAGAGGAAATTTTTGAAGCAATTACAAAAATTTTACAACAAAAGATTCATCAAAAAGAGTTTTGGTAAAATTAATTTCCAAAAAGTAATACTTGTTCCAATCCACAATATAAGTCACTCCTAAAAAATCGTTTGATCCAAAATATAAGTCACTTGAAAAATAATTAATATTTATTTGTCAATTTTGCCCTCATAATTAATATTTAAGTATGACTCCAGGTAATTTTTTTTCATTCACAATCTCGTTTAATATTAGTAAAATTTAAAAACAATTGTCAATTTGAGACCGATTTAATAAGTCAAATATTATCTTTTAGTTTGAATAAATATTTAAAGTGACTTAAATTATGAATGGGAGTAAGCATTTTGCGTCATAAGAGTTCAGATTTAGTTAGAAATGTAGAACTGTTCCTTTGCAACGGCCACCCAAAATGTTGGCTTGCGTGTCCCATTATGACGGGCGAGTTCAAGACCATATGATGAAGAAAATAATTAAATATTGAATTTTTTAGAAGATCGCAGCACACAAGTAAGCAAGGTTCAAGTTGAATTCCTTTTGTCTTTTTCTTTTTTTTTCCATTCCTTCATTCCATCCCATGTGCCTTCATTGATGATCCATGTGACCTCGTTTATTAGAGCTAGGGTTTAGTACCACGGATTCAATAAAAGTGGAGGTAGAAATGAAGGCGAAAGTGAATTTCAAAATGTGTCCTGTATGTTCGTGAAAGTGAGATACAATAGGGCACCAATTAAAATGTGTTTTTTTTGAAAGCATATTTATTGGAAAAATTTTAATCTTAATGTTTTTAATCTAATAGAGATTAGTTTCAAGTCCATAGTAATTTGGAGAGACTATAAATTTACACAAAAAATTTGTTTTTTCAAGGCTTTTGCTATTGGGAGAGAGCAAAAATTAATATGATATTGACATTTAGTATAATTAATAAAGCTGATATTAAAAATTACTAACAGGAGTTGGATTTAGCAGAAGAGGTTAGTTTCTCACAATGAGCAAATCAATGTTTGAATCTTGGGAGAGCTGCCCAGTTTAATGTTTCTAACTATTTTTATTAGTGGGTGTTAACTTCTAGAATTTCATGTCATTTCACCACTTCTTTAAGTTTTATGTACTCTTTGATACAATTATACATAATTTGGCTTTAATCCTTGTTATTTTTTAGCTCAGAGAGGTTACACTTTGGCAAGGTTATTTTGGTCAAATAATTAAAGTTTTAAGTCACTTGGAAGTGCTTTGGAAGGATTTAAAGGTTAAAGTTGCTTAAGAATTATATTATGATGATCAAAGAAGAACAAATAGAAGCCAAATCATATGTGAAACTCCTCATCTAAGCTAAAAGAACAAAATTTTCCAGAGACAAAATGAGCTGGAATACACTCTAACCTAGCTCGGTCCAACTAAAATAGAGACAAACTCGGCCATGGCGCAAAATTTTAGGATGCAATGTAGTTGCTGACAGCAAAATGTTCAGCTCAACTAAGTTTGAAAATTTCTAGATTTTAAGGCCCGAAACTCGACATTGGCCGCCATTCTATACTTCTTGGGCATTCTTGGGAGCTTTGTATACTAGGATTTGGGTGTTCGAAGAGTTTTGAGCAAGAGATTGAGCTTTGAAAGAGATTTGGAGCTTCATCTTCTTCGTTTTTCTACTTCTTCATTTCCTCTCTTGTAATCTACTATGGCTGTGAATTTTCTTTGTATTTATGGCTTGTGACTGACTATGAGTAGTTAAATACTATATTCTAGGATTATTTTGAACCCTTACTCTTGATTGCCCCTCTCTTTTTATGATTAATGATATATATTTGTTTATTTTACTTTTTTCTTAATGCTTCTAAATGCTTTATCACCATTTGGTTAGTTTATTCACTTGAATATTGTTGCTTGAGAAGGCCAAGTTGAATGTAGAACTTGGGTAAAATTACATAAGAATTTGAAATTTGCTTGTTGAATGGATGGTTATGTTGGTAAGATAGAAATATACTTACCAACCTTACATAGTTACTTTAGGATTGAAGCTTAAAATTAGATTTTATTAACTATTACAAAAAACTGAGCAATGAATGGAATTAAATACTTGTACTTGACTTGAGAAAACTTGTACAAGTACTTTTTGAATTATAAACTAACATATATTTTCATTAAAAACATTTATGAGAGGAGATAAATAACATGTTATGAAATGCAAGGAGAATGAATAGTCCTAGGCCTTTTTATCCCTTGAAGTTTAAGAATAAATTATTTTCATTACTTTTGAATTTTAAATTTTGTTTTTGAAATTCACTTTCTCCATCAGAAATTTGTTTGGCTTAACTTAATTAAATTTACTTAGTCATTTGTTTAGTCTTCATTTTTGCACAAGTCTTCGGTGCAAACAATATTTTCTTATCATTGTATTACTTGTCACAACCCATACACTGGCGGTGCAAATAGTGGGTGTGAATTAGTTATAAGTGAGGGTTCTTTTTAGAAGATTTTGTTGACCCAATTATGTGATTTAATAAAATAGATAAGTTCAAGTATTCCACTATTTAAAAGAAGGGACAAATAAGGGGAAAAATAGTAATAAGATAAATGATAAAAGAGAATGTGATATGAAAAAAAGATGAGGAGATAGAATAAAAAATAAATTAGAAAAAAATTGTTAAAAATACATTTAATGTTGAGATGCTTATAAACTCGATCTTATAAAAGGTATCAAATCAATTTAAGCTTTAGGATCATATGAAAAGCACTGGACGAGCAATAAGGATGAGGGTGAGTATGGCTAGATAATACACGTAGATTTTTTGGGTACACAGAACAGTAACATAGTACAGGTGAATTGGTTAGGGGCGTTGGCAGATAAAGCAATAAAGACGCTGGTAAAAGATGTGAATGATTTTGTAGTCTAGGGGTTCAATCATACTTCTCAGGTAATTGGTGCATATCTTCTAAATAAAAAATGATCAAAAAGATTTTTTAAAAAAGTTGGTAGAAGACGAGAATGTTTTAGATACTAAAAAAGGAAAAAAAAAATAGTAAATAGGTAATCGTTTTGTCAAAACCGCTACCAGTGAATGTTAATATAATATTTATTAATTTAAAATTTTTAAATAATAGAATAATAATCCTAAAATTATCCAAAAAAATAATTCTAAAATTAATATTGAAATTGGTTTAGGTGTTCTAAAACTGCTACAAATATTCTAGAACCGTCTATTTGCCTAGCTTGTCGAAATCCGTAATAGCTTGTGTAGTAGTTTTTTTAAGAATCGTTACAAAATAACGGCTACCAATTGCAACAAGAAGACAGACCAAATCACTACTAAATAAACACCACCTAGCAACCCATATAAATACCGCTGTCAATTTCTCTTATATTCATTAGCTTTTTCTTAGAATTGAAGCTCATATCACAGGGAATATCATAAGTCCCCAGGTTTATTCTTACCCCTTTTTTTCTTGGTTACAGCACAAGTTTCTTCTGTTTAAATACACATTATTCTCCTATTTACCCCATGAACTGTCTCCCATTTTCTCAAGAGCCAATGACAATTTGGTTGCAGATAGAGATGATGATGCCTGGGTTCACAACATGCAGTTTTCATCAATTTAAAACACCTTAAGCTTTCGAACACGAATTTTGTTACCAATTGATAAGAGCGCATTAGATCTAAACTTTCTTTTTGGCCCCAGAGGAATCTACAACATAATTTTTCTCTAACATCTTTTACTACTATGTGAGTTCGAAGAAAGTTATGTCCATAAATTGAGCATGTATTTCCCATTTATATTTTTTTCTTAATAGATTTTCCATTATTGATAACATAGATTTTCTTAATAACAGAAGACAATGAATCATCTTAAACAAATATGGCTATTAACAGTTATCAGAAATACTATTCATATGAATGATTTAGTTTAGTGAAAAGGAATTACGTTTTAAATTTTTGAACCATTCATAATAATTGAATTAAAAAGATAAAGAAATCAATAGCATGTACTATAGCTTGAGATACTTTAAAACAAAATAAAATAGTATCTGGGTTATCTAATTTTATTAATTTGAACAATCCAAATTCAAGGTAAAACATGCATCCCCACTTGAATCTTGAATAATGGACTCACACATTTAATTATGAACAATTCCCTCACATAAACAATAATGAAATTTAAACCCACACTCTTATTAGGCAAGAGCAATGTCTATACGAACTAAAACGAAATATATTAAACGGGAGATGCTTTAATTTTCTTTAGAGAGACACAGGAAATGTTGTGGAAATATTTGAGGAAGATTTGATGGGGAAGATATGGGAGATAGAGAATTAGACAAAAGAGGAAGGAAGAAGATAAACTTCACGAACATTCGTTACAAAACACACACGGGGGCTTACACCTACCTTAATTTATATCCTTCCGGTTTTTAATATATGACTTATTTAACTAATTTGATTAGATTAAAAAAGTTAGATAAGTTAGTTAATTATAAAAATATGACATGTTTTTCCTAAAACACTATAATCATATTTCTTAATATTTTCTCTCCCTCTTCTACTTGATTATAGTTGAGGGAGTTTCTATAGGGGTAATTAAGAAAAAATTTATAAATATGAGAAATAAGCTTTATATTTAGAACTAAAATCAACTCAATAATTATATCCTATATTAAGGACCAGAGGAGTATTAGAGTTTAGCTTTCACATTGTTTTTTAATTCTACCTCTGGTCCTAATTATAAAATCTTATTTATAATCTATAAATGAAATCTTACAATTAAGACCAGATAATATTTTAGGGTTTTGTAATAGTGTTTTGTATTTCAATATATATAATAGGGCACTCAACCCTAAGGAGTACATGATGTTTATACGTGTCCTATAATACAAATAAATGAATAGCAAGAACATAATAAAGCTAACACTAGTGTACAAATGGGCTCCCTTCCATTGCCAATGGGCTCCGTTTGGGCCTATAGTTTTTTGCTTTAACAAGACAGGAGGTAATATATTAATATCAAAAATTTGGAAGTTTAGTGTGAGAGTGAAAATTCCTCCACAGATGAATATGTCACTTGAGTTTGGAAAAATCCCAAAAAATATAATTTTTCAATTTTTAAATCCTAAATTAGAAATTATTGTAAAAATATGTTATTATTTACTTTTCAATTGTAGTTAATTATTATTAAAATGGTAAACAAGACTGGAATTTTAAATGTCAAGAGTTTTTTTTGAAGATTTTCATCTCAATTTTTTCATATTAAACTCTGAAAATCATCAATATATTGCAAATTTGTTCCATATAGGTATCAAATTTTGGAATCTTACTATGAAAGTTTTGTATCAATATCAAATAGCGAAACATGTCTCCTTATTTAAAAAAAAAAAAACAAGTCAGTTGGATAGCCTTTCAGGGTTTAAATTTTGAATGACTTGCACAAAGTTAACTTATTTGATAATACGTTTCTGTCGTTAAAACACTCAATTAAACTAGGTCCCAATTAATTTCTAGTTTAGGATCGTCTTAAGTCATTATTTTCAAGGAGCAAGTTATGGGTTTTTTTAGGTAAAAATTTAGGTGATGAAAAATGTAATAAAATGAACCTAAACTAAAATGCAAAATTCTAATTTTAAATACAAGATGCAAATGTCCGAAAATCTATATGAAAATTAAATTAAACTAAATGAATGCAATGCAATTTTTGGGGGGTTTTTTTAAAGAAAAAATTAAAATGATAAATAAGGAAAATTGACTAAAGAGCAAAGAAAATTAATAAATAAAAATTGAAAAGTTTCTTTTCAAGTACGGTGAAGGGGACAACTCAGGATTCGTATGGATTTAACCTTCATAACCTTAATCAGTTAATTAGACTAAAGGAAAATGATAAGAGAGTGGAATTAATAAATTTAATTACCTACTTGAAACAAAGGGAACTTTCAATTTCAAAAGCCCTTAAACCATCAGAAAACTCATAACGGTATAAGGTTGGTTAATTAAGCTTATTAAAACCAATGAAAATAATTCAAATTAATTTTGAAAATTATGTTTGAAATTATCTAACTAAACAATCAGACAATTAACTAACTTAATTAAATAATTAAAAGGCCAAAGAACCCAAATTTTGCAATTCAAACCACATTGATAATTAAACTCATAATGAAAACTCAATTATAAATTCAATTAATAATGCAAAGGTTCGTAAACATAAATTCCAGCAAGTGTCTCAATACAAATAAAGTCCAAATATCAATCCAATCTAAGAATAAAAGTAACAATCTAGAACTAAATTGTCTCACAAAAATACAACTTAAAATTATTTAAAACTAAATAATCTCAAGTCCTTAAATTAAAAAGATAAATGGAATATCACTCCCTTATGGTCTTCAAGTGCTAGTCCAAGGCTCAAGCCTCCTCCATGCTCCTCCCAAGTTTCCTCCCTAATAAGCTTAAACTGTCATCAAAATGTGTCCTCCTCCAAAATTGTTAGATGCCATAACCATGAACTGATTGAAGGTGATGGTGAGGTGTAGATAGGAGTTGTGCGTGTAGTGAGAAAGGGGAGGAGATTGATTGAATGAGATGATGGAATACGGTGAGAATAGTTGGGCAAATGTGGAATGGAATCAATAAATGGTTAGAGACGGCAATTCTTCAATTGACTCGATGAATAGTGGCTTTTGAAATCAAAGGACGTGATTTAAGGTGTATGCTGGAACCGCGAGGCCAAGCTTGTTTTTGGTGAAAAGGGAACTTTTTCAGATAGGTGGCGGCTCCCATATTCAATAGGAGGAGAGGGATATTTTTTTAATTTAAAGCTCAAACACATCAGTAATTAATTGACCCACTTGATATTAGCTATTAAATTGTGTTTAAATTCCAAGAAACAATCTTGTAACGTTGGATTTCCTATATGCTCTTTCTTGACCTACAAGAATTTAAATACATTCATTAATGTAGATTATATCCAAATATAATATAATCTATATCAAAAATTAAACATTAGATATGCACAAAAATTAGGCAAGAAATTACAAAATTTTTAAAAAATAATCTTTCTAAAAATATGAGACTTGTTTCCAAAGAAATAGGAAAATTAATTCCAAGTCAAAAATAGGAAATCATAAAATATTTTTTTTTTCAATCCGAAATCTCAATTTTTTTGAAAAATCCAAAAATCAGCCAATTAATTCAATAATGCCTAAAAATCCAATTAAGCTCAAAATTGTCATTTAAATCCTTGATTAATGTGGGATAAAATACATAAAATTGGGCCCTATCAATTCCCCTGCACTTAGCATTTGTACTCTTGGGCAAAGCAAATGAAAACCAAAGAGCAGTAAAAGACAAAAGAAAATCAAACAAAAGTGAATGTTTCAATCACAAGCAAAAAGCAAGGCAAAGCATTCAACATCTCTCTTATTCAAGTAATCTTCTCATGAATCAAGAGAACAAACATTATGGCAATTTACTTGACAAAAGAGAATCTAAGTCAAAAATCCCTTACCAAGGTTAATGTGTATGTTACTCATCATTCAAAAGTGTATCGGCTTGTGTTTGCACTCAAAACCATCCTATCCAATTCTCTTTCCATAGGCTTGACAAGAATCTAAATTCTTCACCAATCATAAAGCATTTACAAGCATAAATCAAAAGGACTTTTATTAGGTTGTGATGGGGCTAAGGTAAAGAAAAAAATGATATGATGTTTGAGAAAACAAAGTTGAACATTTTAGGAGATGAAGAGAATCAGTGAAAAAATATAATGGAATGCAAGAAACTAAATTATACTTGAATTGGTCATTCTTCTTCTTCTTTTTTCTACTACTTTTTTTTAAGCTCTCTCTCTCTCTCTCTAACTTTCTCAGGCCATTATGTATATGCTCTTTTGATGCGAACCTTCATATTAGTAATACAAAGACCCAGTTACTCAAGCATGGATAACTCATTGGCACTAAGATGCTACTAGCATGCTCATAGCTTTTACTGACTGTTTGACGCAAAAATCAACATTGGTGATGAAGATCCCTAGTTACTAAGCACAGCTTAAACTAGAGGAGCAAAATCTTATTACATATTTTTCTTTTCTTTTCTTTTGTTTTTTTTTCCAAATTGACCCAAACCATAACTCCAAATGTGTTCTTCCATCCCAAATACATGTAATTTAGTACTCTTCAACTCCCAAGACATTCAAAAAAGGTAGGATTTTTTTTTTGCTATGGGTTAAGGGGGGAAAAAAGATGAAGGCTCAAAAGGGGTTAAGCAAAAGATAAGTGCATGAAAAGGGTGGACTTTTGGCTTATCTAGCTAGAAAAATTGAAATGAATGCGTTTATCATATTTATAAATGCAAATGCACAACTATGGTCTCAACAAGATTCAAGTCAAGTTTTAGATCGAGGAAAGAGATAGGGATGTACACACCTGAAAAGAAGAAATTCATCAGGCTCAAAACCTTACCAGGCATATGATTACTAGCTTAAATTCACCTAAGTCAAATCTATTGCCACTTAGTTTATCCACTCAATTCATAATCAATCACTTTTCAAATCAAGAATGCATCATACTTGAATCACTTCAAACTTGCAATCTTCACATTCAAAACAAAACAAAACAAAACAAAACAAAATATTTTTTTTCAGTTTTTTTTAGAGAGGAAACTAAAATAAAAGTAAAAACACACAAAAAAAAAACTACAAGAATGAAATTCCTTCCCCACACTTAAACAATGCATTGTCCTCAATGCAGAACACATAGGGCAAATCACAAAGCAAGTAATATCCAACATAGCCCAACCCAGTAATATGACAATGCAAAGCAAAAAGAGTGAAGGGAAGGAATGCAACCGGGGCTACGTGGCGTCTCGTAGTGTGATAACCTCTACATCGTAGATGGAGAATCCCTCATAGTAAGGCTTCAAGCGATGACCATTGACTGTGAAACATCTTCCAGTTGGCTCTCTCTTAATCTCTACAGCTCCATAAAGAAAAACATTAGTGACAATGAAAGGTCCTTCCCATTCAGAACGGAGCTTACCAGGCATAAGTTTAAGTTTAGAGACATAAAGTAGAACTTTTTAGCTTACGTGAAACTCCCTTCTCAAGATAACCTTGTCATGGATAGCCTTAGTTCTTTCCTTGTAGATCTGAGCATTCCCATATGCTTCTCTCCTAAGCTCTTCAAATTCTTGCAATTGTAACTTTCTTTCAGCACCAACACTAGCAAGATCAAGGCTACAGCTTTTGATAGCCTAATATGCCTTGTGCTCTATCTCTACTGATAGATGACAAGCTTTACCAAAGACAATCCAATATAGAGACATGCCAATTAGGCTTTTATATTCTATACAATATGTCCAAAGTGCATCATCTAGCCTTTTGCTCCAATCCTTTCTGTTAGGTTGCACTGTCCTTTCAAGAATGAGCTTAATTTCTCTGTTTGAGAGTTTCGTTTGACCATTTGTTTGAGAGTGGTATGGGATAGCCATCTTATGCATCACACCATACTTGCTAAGTAAGTTCTACATACTTTGGTTGTAAAAATGAGTACCTTAATCACTAATGATAGCTCATGGAATTCTGAACCTGTAGAAAATGTGAGACTTGACAAAAGAGACCACTACAGAAGAGTCATTAGTATGAGTAGGGATTGCCTCAACCCACTTAGAGACATAATCCACAACAAGAAAAATATAAACATAATCAAATGAGGTAGGAAAAGGTCCTATGAAATCAATGCCCTAAGCATCAAAAACTTCACAGAACAACAAGGGTTGTTGAGGCATCTCATGCTTCCTAGAGATATTGCCAACAAATTTGTACCTAGAACATTTCTTACAAAACTCATGGGTATCATGGAATAGAGTAGACCAAAATAACCCACTTTTCAAAACCTTTCTAGTAGTACGCTTAGCACTAAAATGCCGTCCACAAGTAACAGTGTGACAAAACATCAATACAAATTCAAATTCATTATCAGGAATGCATTGCTTAATAACTTGATCATTGCAAATGTGCCACAAGTAGGGATCATCCCATATATAGAACCTAGCAACACTCTTAAACTTGTTTAATTAATGCCTATTCATATCAGTTGGTAGAATAGATGCAGCCAGACAATTAGCAATATTAGCATACCACGGAACAGTCATATTAACTCCACAAAGTCTATTATCAAGAAACTCATCCAAGGGTAAAGAAGATGTTACCATGGGAGTCTCAATCCTACTCAAGTGATCAGCTACCATGTTCTCTACACTGCTCTTATCACGGGTCTCCACATTAAACTCCTGTATCAGTATCACCCATCTAAGCAAGCGGGGTTTGGAGTCTAGCTTCTTGAACAAGTACTTGATAGTCGAATGATCTGTAAAGACAGTCACTTTTATGTGGAGGATGTAAGAATGTAATTTCCCAAGCCTAAGCAAAATTGCAAAAAGTTCTTTCTCCGTAGTTGTGTAATTAGCCTGGGTAGCATCTAGTGTCCGTGATGCATATGCTATGATATGTTGTTGCTTTTATATTCTCTAAGCAAGAACTGTACCCGATGGATAATCAGAAGCATCACACAAGAGCTCAAAGGGAAGGCTCCAATTAGGTGGTTGAATGATCAGAGATGTGATGAGTTGCTTCTTCAACTCATCCCAAGCATGCCTGCAAGCATCATCAAAAACAAAGCCCACATTTTTCTATAGTAAACGAGATAATGGTGATGTAATTTTACTAAAATCCTGAATGAATCGCCTATAAAATCCAACATGTCTAAGAAAAGAATGCATATCTTTCACACAAGAGGGATACGGAAGAGATGAAATAATATCAATTTTGGCTTTGTCAACCTCAATGCCATCATGTGGAACAACTTGTCCTAAAACAATGCCATTCTTGACCATAAAATGACATTTCTCAAAATTCAACACAAGATTATATTCAATGTATCTTTTCAAAACCTTATCCAAGCTAGCTAAGCATGAGTCAAAAGAATCAGCATAAATAGTAAAATCATCCATAAATACTTCCATGCAATGTTCAAGAAAATCAGAAAATATGAAAATCATACAACGCTGAAAAGTGCCAGGTGCATTACATAAGCCAAACGGCATGCGTCTATATACAAAAGTTCCAAATAAACATGTGAATGTGGTCTTATTTTGATCCTCAAGTGTAATAGAAATTTGAAGATATCCAGAAAAACCATCCAAAAAGCAATAATGGGATCTACCAGCCAGTCTTTCAAGCATTTGATCTATAAAGGGAAGAGGATAATGATATTTTCTGGTCACAAAATTCAACTTCCTATAATTAATACATACCCTCCAGCTATTTTGGACTCTAATTGGAACAAGCTTACCTTTATCATTACGAATAATAGTAATACCAGTCTTTTTTTGAACTAGCTAAATCGGACTAACTCACTGACTATCAGAAATAGGATAGATTATACCTGCAAAAAGAAGTTTAGGAACCTCTTTCTTTACCACATCAAGTATCAATGGGTTGAGTAGCCTCTGTGGCTAACACACAGCTTTAACACTATCGTCTAACAAAATCCAGTGCACGCACACATTAGGGCTAGGAATGTCTACAAGAGTTCATCCAATAGCTTTCATCCTTTTCTTCAGCACCTCGAGGAGGCAAATTTCTTCATCAATAGTTATGTCGCTAGCTACAATTACTGGCAGTGTCTCATCTTTAACCACATAGTCATATTTCAACGAATCAGGAAGTGGCTTTAACTCTAAAGAGAGAGCTTGCTCCATTGAGGGTATGAGGGGCTTTAGATCAATGTTAATCAAGCTAGAAACCTGGATTGAAGACTCACAAGCAGAAGAGTAGACTTTACCAACTTGGGAATCATTAGTAGGAACAGTAATAACAGAAGAATAAGCTAATACGCCACAATTCACAAAAGAAGTGCCATCAATAGCACTCATGTCAGAAGCAATATCACAATTAAAATCAAAGATCTCTATATCAGGGACGTGATCAATGTTAACTAACAGTTCAAAATCAGGTAATGAAGATGAATCAGTTGCATCTATAGCATCAATCACATTAAGTAATTGAGAGAGTCCATGTGAATCAGCAGAAGTACTAGATGAGAAATTACTGAGGGTACTGAGGTTATGGACAGGCATAGAAGAATCAAAACTAGAATGTCTAATAATCTCAATGAAATCAGTGAAAACATCAATATCAGCAGCATCTATACCAGTACAAATATCACAGCTACCAATTCCAGAACATGAATAGGAGATAGAATCATTTGAGCTAACAATATCACATGATCTACTTATCATACTATCTTTAAAATCTATGACAGCATCATCAGTAATAATGTCAATAAACTAACATCACTCTTAGTACAACTATCAGGTGGATGTCTCATAGAGTCAAGCACATCAAATCTAATGATTTTACCAGCAAATTCCATAGTAAGAGTACCTGCATGCACATCTATCATAGCCCTACCAGTCTTAAAAAATGGTCTATCCAAAATAAAAAATGAATGTCCCTTTTACCTAAATCTAGCATCATCCATATCAAGAACATAGAAGTCTGCAGGAAATATGAGATCTTTTACCTTTACCAAGACATCCTCCAAGACTCGTTTTGGAACTACAAAGCGTCTGTTAGTAAGAGAAGCAATTAGATTTGTAGGCTTAAGATCCACACCTTGAAGTTGAGCAAAAATTGATTTTGGCATGACATTGATAGCCGCTCCTAGATCTGCTAAAGCATCTGAGAACTCAATGTTGCTAATGGTGCAAGATGTGAGAAAGCTACTAGAATCCTTGCACTTTACTGGCATTGGCATCTGATAAAGAGAAGAGACAACCACCCCTAAGTCAACTTTTCCATCATGCTTAAGCATTCTCTTGGTGGTACACAACTCCTTCAAAAACTTCGCATACTTAGGCACTTGTGCAATTAGATCAACTAATGGAACATTGATCACCACTTTTTTGAAGATATCATAAACCTCTTTGAACATCTCAGCTTCATTCTTTTTCCTTTCAGCCCTAATCACCCCTATAAGAAAAGATAAGACTTGCTTGCTCACTTTCTTCCCTTCCCTATCTTTTTCTTGTTCTTCTTGCAATGTCACATGTGGTTTTGATAAAGTGGACTTATTATGCGATGTGGAAGTAATGGGAGAATCTTTAATGAGCTTCCCCATCTTTTGAAGCATAGGTAGTGATTGGATTTGTAGAGGTAATTGAATTTATGCTTTTAAGAGATATAGCATTAACTCCATCGATGTTAAGATTCTGCTGGGTACCAATATTAGGGTTAAATACTACCTGAGATGGCAGCTTCCTTGAACCTTGACTTTGCATGTAGCTAAGTGCATTGGATAACTGTCCAATCTGAGTTTGAAGATTTTGAATTTCTTGGCTATGTTACAAATCCTTTTGTTCAAACTTATCCATTAGGAGTTTCATCATGCCTTCTAACTTCGAACTCTCATCTTGATTTGGCACAGTTTTCCTAACTTGTTGGAACATTTTACCACCAGAAGAGTTTACACCTTGATTGAACTGTGATGGTTGAGGCTAGCCACTTCCATATCTAAGATTTGGATGGTCATGCCATCCAGGATTGTATGTATTTGAGTAAGGATTATATTTCTGGCCACCTTGAGTCATAAGCTTAGTGTGGTATATTGCATTACACGAGCCAACTCCATCACTTAGATAAGGGCAAGAGTCAGTGGTGTGAGTAGCTAGAAAGCAAATAGAGCAAAGTGGCCCAATTATAGCTGTAGAGTCAGCTTGTGGGGTGAAAGTGGAAGAAGATCCCACAGAAGGAGTCATATTCTGGGAGTTTTTCATCTGAAATATAGCTATTTTCTCCATAGCAGATGCTAATTCATTAATTTTGCTCTCAAAGCAAGACTCGGAATAAGATGAATGCAATCCAACTTCATTTACTCTAGCTTGCTGCCTAGTACTAAACTGTTGGGTATTTTTAGCCTTTTTTTTCAATCAGTCTCCAAGCAGCTTCAACAGTCAAGTCAAGAAGAGCACTTCCGGCAACAAAATCTAGTGAATCTCTCTCAAGAGGCAAGAGCCCTTCATGCAAATATTGAATCAGTAGTGTATCAGAAATTTGATGGTGAGGACAACTAGATAAAAATGCCTTAAAGCGTTCATAATACTCATATAAGGATTCCTCAGACATTTGTCAGCAACCACAAATATCCTTCCTAATGGAGGAAGTACGAGATGCTAGGAAATACTTTTTCAAAAACAACTTTTTCAGTTGGTCTCATGAAGTAATGAATCCAGGAGGTAACCGAAGAAGCCAATTCTTCGCAAAACTTTCCAAAGAAAATAGGAAGGCACGCATCTTAATCTGATCCTCAGACACACCAGTAGGCTTCAGAACAGTACAGATCATGTGAAAAGTCTTCAAGTTATTGTATGGATCCTCACTCGCAAGGCCATTAAATTTTGGAAGTAAGTAAATCAATTTAGACTTTAACTCAAAATTAGTGTCAATATCAGGATACCTAATGCACCAATTTTGAAAATGCAAATCAAGCGAAACTAATTCCTTGATAGTCCTAGCAGGATTAGCCATACTACTCTTAGAATCAGAAGAGTTAGAAAAATTAAAGGAATCAGCAATTAACTCAATGGAAGAATCACTTCCTATAAGATTGCTAGCTTGAGCTCTCCTTCTCTGATGAAAAGTCCTCTCAATCTCAGGATCAAATTCAAACAATTCTTTACTAGAGGATCTAGTCATGCAATAAGCAACTATCACAAATCAAAGTAAAATGGAGGGAAAAAATGCACAAAAAAATAAATAAAAAAATTATGCAGATAAATATGCAAGATCACCTAGAACTCAAACCTAAAGTTCAACCATTGCTCCCTGGCAACAACCCCAAATTTATGATGCCTCTGTCGTTAAAGCACTCAATTAAACTAGGTCCCAATTAATTTGTAGTTTAGGATCGTCTTATGTCATTACTTTCAAAGAGCAAGTTATGGGTTTCTTTAGATAAAAATTTAGGTGATGAAAAATGTCATAAAATAGACCTAAACTAAAATACAAAATTTTAATTCTAAATGCAAGATGCAAATATCCTAAAATCTATATGAAAATTAAATTAAACTAAATGAATGCAATAAAATTTTTGGGGGGTTTTTTTCTAAAGAAAAAAATTAAAATGATAAATAAGAAAAATTGACTAAAGAGCAAAGAAAATTAATAAATAGAGGAGACAACTCAAGATTTACATGGATTTAACCTTCATAACCTTAATCAGTTAATTAGACCAAAAGAAAGTGATAAGA
Organism: Neltuma alba; assembly: GCF_004799145.2. NCBI lineage: Eukaryota > Viridiplantae > Streptophyta > Magnoliopsida > Fabales > Fabaceae > Neltuma > Neltuma alba. Next base: position 84,010 of record NW_021635332.1, on the reverse strand, counting down.
GAATGGAGTTAATAAATTTAATCACCTACTTGAAACAAAAAGAACCCTCAATTTCAAAAGCCCTTAAACCATCAGAGAATTCATAACGGTATAAGGTTGGTTAATTAAGCTTATTAAAACCAATGAAAACAATTCAAATTAATTTTGAAAATTATGTTTGAAATCATCCAACCAAACAATTAGACAATTAACCAACTTAATCAAACAATTAAGAGGTCAAAGAACCCAAATTTTGCAATTCAAACCATATTGATAATTAAATTCATAATGAAAACTCAATTATAAATTCAATTAATAATGCAAAGGTTCATAAACATAAATTTCAGCAAGTGTTTCAATACAAATAAAGTCCAAATATCAATTCAATCCAAGAATAAAAGTGACAATCTAGAACTAAATTGTCTCAGAAAAATACAATTTAAAATTATTTAAAAGTAAATAATCTTAAGTCCTTGAATTAAAAAGATAAATGAAATATCACTCCCTTGTGGTCTTCAAGTGCTAGTCTAAGGCTCAAGCCTCCTCCATGCTCCTCCCAAGTTGTCTCCCTAATAAGCTTAAATTGTCATCAAAATGTGTCTTCCTCCAAAATTGTTAGATGTCATAGCCATGAATTGATTGAAAGTGATGGTGAGGTGTAGATAAGAGTTGTGTGTGTAGTGAGAAAGGGGAGGAGATTGATTGAATGAGATGATGGAATATGGTGAGAATAGTTGGGTGAATGTGGAATGGAATCAATAAATGGTGAGAGACGGCAATTCTTCAATTGACTCGAGGAATAGTGGTTTTTGAAATCAAAGGACGTGATTTAAGGTGTATGTTGGAACCGCAAGGCGAAGCTTGTTTTTGGCGAAAGGGAAACTTTTTCAGATAGGTGGCGGCTCCCATATTCAATAGGAGGAGAGGGATATTTTTTTATCTAAAGCTCAAACCTATTAGTAATTAATTGACCAACTTGATATTAGCTATTAAATTGTGTTTAAATTCTAGAAACAATCTTGTACCATTGGATTTCCTATATGCTCTTTCTTGACTTATAAGAATTTAAGTACATCCATTAATGTAGATTATATCCAAATATAATATAATCTATATCAAAAATTAAATATTAGATATGCACAAAAATTAGGCAAGAAATTACAAAATTTTCCAAAAATAATCTTTCTAAAAATATGAGACTTGTTTTCAAAGAAATAGGAAAATTAATTCCAAGTCAAAAATAAGAAATCATAAAAAATATGTTTTCAATCCAAAATCTCAATTTTTATGAAAAATCCAAAAATCAACCAATTAATTCAATGAAACCTAAAAATCCAACTAAACTCAAAACCTATCATTTAAATCTTTGATTAATGTGAGATAAATTATACAAAAATTGGACCTTATCACTTCTGCAATTTACTACCGGCTATATAGTACTTATAAGTGATCTATCATACATATTTACATGAAAATTTTAAGGAAAATGATCATTTAGTAATTTATTCATATATTTATTACTGATTTTCGGTTCTTTTTTGAGATTTTCAAATTTTTTATCGTAATCTAAAATCAAATTAATGGCAAGAAGAACATTTTTTTTTAATTTGAAGAAGATTTGGTAGAGTTTTTCACTATTTTCTATCCCTAGAACCTCTCTTGGAATTCCATGAATTTGTTGAGAGCTTCTCTCTCTTTCCTTCGTCATATCATCAACATATCACTTAATTATTAATATCAGTAGTTATTCATTTATATCATTATTGAGTTGTTTTTTTTGTCTGACTTATATTATCGAGAAGGGTATCATTTAAACTCTATTCACTATTAACAAAAAATAATCAATATTATTAGAATATTTTGTCCAAATATTTAATTGTAATCATTAACCTTACTTTTCAAGATTAAATTGACTTTCCATTTTAATCTTTCAATTTTATCCTTGAGATCAATTTTTTCCTCTCACTTTTGGCCTTGGATGTCACACTATTTGCCAACTTCGTCACTTATCCATTTTAACCAAGATTATTTCAAGTTAAATATATTTGCTTTAGTTAATCATAGTCACTTTCTTCCCATCAAAAAAAAAAAAAATCAGTCACTTTCACTAACGATAATTATTTTTGGCTAAACATGGTTATTTCTTTCCAACCATTGTTAGTTTTACTAACATAAGTTTATTTTTAACTTTGGTTAACTCGATCTACTTATCTTACCAAGGTTAATTTTCTTTAACCATGGTAAATAATCTAACTACCATTTTCTGCCTTATTGGGCCTACTATTATTCTCTCAATTTAGTTGGGCTTTTGGCAAAATAAAATAAAATTAAAAAAATCAAATCCTATTTGCAATGAACGTGAATAGGATTGTCAGCTAATGACACTCAAAAGATATATATTAGCTGGAGAAGTTGATTGCTCGGCGTTGCCGAAAAATATTCAAAATATATTAATTAAAAAAATTATAAAAATATTATTATCCCTGGTTTTTAATATAAGAGTTAGTTTAATTTTTAATTTAGTCCTAAATATAAAACCTCAATCTACTTTGTTTATCATATTTATCGATTTTTTCAAAATGATTATTGTAATAGTTACACATGTTAAATATTCTGTCAATTGGTAGTTCTAGCTAATATACATACGATTAGTTAGCAAGGATATTTTAGAAAAGTCAACTCATATTTGTTACAGATAACTAACTTAAAAAGTTTTCTTAATCTACTTAAATTAATCAGCTAATTTTTAGATTAAGAACCAGATGTAGTAATATTTTTATCCATGTAAGCTTTTAGTTTGATTTACAAATAATTTGTGGAAATTAATTTGCGAAGATCCCCCCCGGGGGAATCGATGGCTTTGACATAGTCCCCACAATAACGGTAGAGTTCTCATATGATCTTTACTACATGTCTTCATCTCTCTTTTCAGTTTTCAAAATTTTTCACTGGTTATTACTTATAATTAAGAAAATAATTTAAAATACTACCTCTAGTCTATGATATAAGTAACAGTTGACTAATTTGAATAAATTAAAAAAATTAGTTAAGTTAGTTATTTGTGATAAATGTGTATTATTTTTCATAAAATACCATTTCTAATTACGTGTATTAATTAAAACTATCATTTCATATATTTAATTTTAAGAATTTTAATGAGATGACTAGTTTTTTCATGATTTTGATAAAAACAATTACTCCGTTCTTTATTATGAGGCAAGTGGAAATAAATGAGAAGTTAATCAAATTACTAATTTTGTCTAAAATTCAAATAATTTGCCTATATTTAAATAGAAAATTGTTTTATATATATTACATTCTCTTTCATGATTAATAACTTTATAGAGACGACAGATATTGAACAAACTTAATTAACCACCACCTATTCCCCCTTTAAAAAGGTGCTGAAGTACATATCAAGAGAAAAAGACATCAAAATTGTTAGTGCGGCCCAACTCATCCCTCTTTTCATTCTCTTATATTGCATTAAAGGATCTTTCATTCAAGGACAGCAATTCTGTTGGACACTCTACCTTATTGTGTTAAAGTCAAAGAATGTTTACAAAAATGCTTATAGGATTATCCACCAACAAGATCTTCATATTGATAGCAAAATTTGAACTTACGATTTTGTAGGTTATGAGTCAACTCCCTATTAACTCGACCAGTTTTATAATTTGATTGGTTTGAATTGGGCATCACACATCAACTTGTTAAAACCGTTACTCCCTGGACTGATAACACTGTTAATGTTAACTGAGATGGTTGACATATTTATGATTGACGGCTAACTATGCATACATACTAATCCCCATAAGCTGCGAGGACTTTTCTCCATGTTCATGCAGAATAAAAAAGAAACAAACAAACCAAACCAAATTAACCTATATATAGGGACGAAATTTAAAATCGATGTAAAGTATGAGGACTTAAATATTACTTTTCTTTAAATTTAAACCACCATACATATACGAGCTTTTGAAAAAGCAACGTTATTGATTCCGGGAGATACAAGAGCTTTAGCCCAACCACTTTTCTTGTGGTCCCAAAGGAATCATATTTTTTTCCAAACTTTTATTACTATGCGAATCAAAACAAGAATTTGAGACCAGCATACATTATAAACTGGGAATATCCGGCATATATAAGAAAGATTCCCAGATGACAAAAGGTGTTTCAAAGGAAAACTACTTGTATGAAAGCCAGTTAGATCACCAATTTCCTGTTTTAACGTCATCCTTAAACCACTCAAGAGAATAACGGTTGGGATTTATGAGGATTAGTAGTCAAACCTGAAAAGGACTCCATTGAAACTTCAACTAAATCAACAAGTCATTTGTTCTTGCTTGAGTTGAGATTATTATAATTGTTTTAAGCAAGGATAATAATTTTGTATTTCAAAAGATGCTCCATTATTGTCAAATTAAATTACAACACAATGGGCATTAAGTATTATAAAACATACTTGAAGTTAACTTGCCCTTAATTTGTCGCTTTGGGGTTACTTCAAAAATTAACCGAATTAATGCAATATAGTGCACAATCCAGGTCGTATTCACTTTGAGGAGCCGAAAATGAAATTAAATCATAGTAAATAAATGCAAGTAACCTAAACCATGGTTATCAAAATGAGATACGAATCGTGAATCGAAAAGCCGATTTTTTGAATCTTGAATCGTAACGTATCGTGAATCGTAAGATTCATGAATAACTATTAAGGATGATATATAAGTAATTTTTGTATAAAAAGATATCAAAAGTTTGTAAATATTAGTTATTTTAGACTCTAAAAAAAAATATAAAAACCAACATATGAAATTCTAAAGACAAATAGTCCTCAAAATCAATTCACAAAATCAAAATCCTAGCTTAAAAAGACTAAAATCACTGAACATAAAATTCAATTCCTCATTCATCATCTCCAAGATCAATGTCACTCAATTCATGATCATCCTCCATTAACAATGTCACTTCTTCATCATCCTCCTCTTCCCCATCTTCAGCATCATCTTCATTCTCATTCTCTTGTCTTACTATAGATTTTCCTTTGTTATTGGCTTTGGCATTCAAGTTTCTTGGACCTATGGGAAAAAAAACTTAATAAGTATGATGGTATATATTTAAACTAAAAATTAACTTAAGTTTAGCTTTGAAATATTATACCTCTCTTTCTTTTTTACTTGGAGCTCCTTCATCAAGAGTAAAACTCTCATGTATGTCCATCCATGACCCGTCCACTGGCAAGCATGGATTTTCTTTTTCAGTGATCCACTCATCATCAGATTCAATATCTGATAAACAGATTGGATCATATGTCTCTCCTTTTTCCTCTCTAATCTTTTGTCTCATCTCAAGTTGAAGGTTGTACTTGACAAATACAAGTGCATTTAACCTTTGTTGTTCTAAACGATTTCTTCGCTTAGTATGCACTTGATCAAATGTGCTCCAATTTCTTTCACATCCAGTAGCACTACACGTGAGACTCAAAATCCTCATAGCTATCTTTTGCAACTCCTTGCCCTCTCCTCCATAACTTTCCCACCAAAGAGCTAAAAAAGGATACAATAATGAGAAATGATTTCAAAAATTCATATTTATTATTAAGATTAAAAATTACAGTCTTCTAAATAGAATAGACTATAGACTAGAGAATGGTACCAGGTTGCTTTTTGTTTCTAGTATCTATTGCCATGCTCCTTCCAAAAAGCCCCTTAGCAGACTTAAATGCTTCAAGTTGTTGATCAACTAAAAATCTTGTCTTTCTATCCAGAATCATTCTCTCAATAGTTTCATATAAACCAAAATAAACTTCCTGGTCCGCATTAAATTTTTCATCATAATGAAACCTACGAAAATAACAAATAAGTTATGTTTTTCTAAGTTCTAACATACAATTAAACAATAATATTTAAATTTTAAAGTGTATAAAACTTACTTAGGATTAAGAAAGTAGGCAACCGCATGGAGGGGTCTATGTAATTGCAAAGTCCAACGAATATCAATGATCTTCCATATTTTTTTATACCTTGATTCCTTCTTTTCAAAATTGTCAGCAATCTCTTCTTTGGCTCTATCCATTGCTTCATAAATATATGGCATAGCAGGTTTAGAGTCACCATCTACAAGTCTTAAAACTTTTACAAGTGGACTCACACACTTTAAGCAATATTTGATGGAACTCCAAAATCTAGAATCCCCAAAAACCATGTCCACCACTTGCTTGCCCTCACTTTTACTAGCAAAAGTACTAGAAATCCAATAATTGAAGCAAACATGGTTCAAAGAGCATTTTTTTGTTGCAATATACAACTTAGTGTAAGATAAGCTGTTGCAAACCTTGTCACTGCCGGTCTAGCTAATTCTTTTACTTTAGAATACTTTCTATACAAGTTAAGGACCCATGTATGCCTATAAATGAAGGTTGTTATTTTCTTTGCATTGGTGATGGTATTATAAAATACTGGAAGTTGCCCAATGTCTTCAAGGATTAAATCAAGACAGTGTCTGCACAAGGGGACCAAAATAATTTTGTTCTCTTCTCTTCTAACATCTTCCCTGCTGCCACGAGATTTGACACACCATCTGTCACAACTTGCACCACATTATCCTCCCCAATTTCCTCAACCAAATTGTCTAGTAATTCAAACATTTGTTTAGCATCCTTAATCACACTACTTGTATCCACTGACTTTAGAAAAACTGTTCCACTAGGACTGTTAACTAAAAAATTAGTAAGAGACCTTCCTTTACCATCAGTCCAACCATCACATATCAAGGTACAACCCCATTTCTCCCATTCCTTCTTATACTTTGCTAAACTTTCTTGAATTTTATCAACTGCTTTTTTCAAGTGAGAAACTCTCACCTCATGATAACTTGGAGGTTTCAAACCCCTACCATATTCACCAACAGATTTTAACATTTGAATGAATAGTGGACTTCTCACCAAATTAAATGATAAAGCATTACCATAGATGCATTTACAAATATCTTGAATTACTAACTCTCTATCTTTTACCATCTCATTCATTGTTTTCTGTTTGGTAGTTTTTGATGTCCCTTCCTTCCCCTTAGCATCTTGAGCAGTTGCCTCTTCAAATACTTCAACACTACTGGCATCTTTACTTTTTTCTCTATTTTCTAACATTTTAACAAACAACTTTTTCACTTCATCAGGAACACTTGTACAAGGACTCACATTCTCTCTAGTTCCAGCCAAATGATGTTTCATCCTAGCTACCCCACCCCAACATTGATGTGAACAGTATTTGCATTTAACCATAAGTCTATGGGGAGGAACACTTTCAAAGTGATTCCATGTAATATCAGCTTCCTTTTTTTTCTTATTCTGATTCTGACTCATTTTTCCTACCTTCACAAATATAATATCCAATAGAAGCAAAAAAGAAGCAGGAAAAAATTACTAAATAGGAGTAGAATGGACCCCAATCAACCAGCAAGTCAGCAACAGTATAGAGTGGACCACTGCCTTCAATTTTTATAACTTTTTGACCAAAAAGGACCAGTAGAAGAGGAGAAAAAATGCAACCGTGGGGCACAAGATACAGAACGTGAAGAACAGAGCAGATGGGAATAAAAAAATAGGGTTTCACATGCTTATAATTCAATTTGCAGCAGTTTCTCCCTTTAAATAACAAAAAAATCGGAAAAAAAAACAAAAAAAGGGGGTATTATCATGTCGGGTCGCGCACAGATACGGGTCGAATCCGTGCGACCCAACAGAGCCCAGAATCGTGCGATCCACCGACGTCGCACGATTGCGACGTGAATCGCGCGATTCAGATGGCAAAGGGATACACTGGGAGATTCGTATCTCCCAGTGTGCAATCTGTAGCATATCGTGCGATTCGAATCTCGAATCGCATGATACTAATAACCATGACCTAAACTATAAAAAAGGATTTTTGATTTGATAATTGTTAAGTAAACAACTTGAATTAAATTAAAATTAAAATACTTTTTTTTGTTTTTATATAAAAATGATTAACATGAATGAAGATTAAAGAAATGAAAATGAGACACACAAATAACAATAATAATAATCAATCCTCCAATTCAACAATATAGGCAATCATCACTCTAAAAGATGTGGGAGTTAAAACAATGAATTAAGAATTATAATTAAGCTTGTAATCCAACAACCGAGCCACCTCGAGTTGCCACAAAATATTTTCCTAAAATCCCAACTTACTAACTGCAACCAGAATAGTAAAATGGGATTAAGGATGCTAAAAACCAATGCTTAATTAGAACTCTTAAATCCAAAATAACAGAATTAAAGCTAGCAAGAGACAAGATGATCCAAAATTCCAAGCCACCTCAGAAAATCACAATATATTAACTCCAAATCAATACAAATGTCATAACCACAACATTATAATTGAAATTAAAGTTATAAACAGCCCAATGTCACATGCTAAGCAATAATTCAGTTACAATAATCTCCAAATATAATCAGATTAAGCAATACAATTATCCCAACAATCAGAAAAACTATCCTAAGACCTAGGAATTGTTAAACAATTATTGAGTAAGAAATTAAAGCAACTAAAACTCCCTTTTGAAGATCCAAGCTCCTGCCATTCTTGTTGAATTGGAAGATTATACAACCTTAGCCCCGGATTGCCACGAGGAATGCCATATTCAGAATTCTACCATATCCAGCCATGAAGAATATCGAAGAAAGAGTGAAGAAAACTGTCAAGCTTCTCTGGTTCTCCTTCAAGTCGTCACTCCCTTGATCCTCTGATTTTGTCGCAACGCAGAGAGGGAGAAGATGATCGCCGTCAACCTCTGCCTCTCTCCCTCTCTTCCGCTCGTCCACACCGCCGCTCTGTTCTCTCTTTTATTTCGTCATGTTCTCTTGCTGCCATTGCTGATCTGTCTTCCACCAGGCAGGTTCAACGGAGAAGAATGAGGAATGCTCCTTGGACTTGCGCCGTCAGCCCTCTGCTCGCTGGTTCGTGCGTGCCCCTCCTCTGTTTTACTACCAGGTCCCTCGCGCCGTCCCAGCTCATTTAGCGTCCCCCTCCAGCTTCTCCTGATGAAGATGATAATAATGGATATTAGGGGTGGAGCAAAACACTACTTTTATTTTTTTTTCTTTTTTTTTAATTTATTTTTTTCTTTTCTTTTTTATTTATTTATTTTATTTATTTTTTATTTTTTTATTTTCTTAATCTTCCAAAAGCCTGCAAGCAAAAATTCAAAGATAAGGTAGCATTAATTGTCCTCAAAAATCAATTAGTCACAATTAAACCGAAATATGACAATTTTGCCCCTATAAAATAATAATTCAAAATAAAACATATTAAATCAATTAATCAATCAATTAAGGTCAAAAGGGACTAATTAAGTCGACAAAACCCATATAAAAGATATCAAAATATATAAAAATAATTGAGTTTATCAACTCCCCCACACTTAGCCTTTTGCACTCCTGGGGAAAACATCATTAAAGAAGAATCCAATAGAGAGACTCAATGCAAGCAACCATAAGATCGACTAAGTATGAATGTGCAATTAACTCAAGCAACCTTTATTCCTAATCAATCAACAATTGTAGAATATTTCAATGCAAAGAAATTAACACTTGAAACATAGCAGGATAAAGGGAGAGAAACATAATAGAGCTCACATAGGGTACAAGTGTTTCACTCATCTCTCAAATGGGGAAAAATTTCACTCAATTCACCTAGATTAGCACCTACCATAAGCTTGTAGATATTCTAATATCTCCACCGCTAGCATACCTTAGACCCATGATCAAGAGGACTTGAAGGGTTGTAATGTCGAAAAACAAGGCCAAATGAATGAATGGACTAACAAGTGAAATGCATGAGTAATAAAGTATCAACTCAAAGTGAGCTAAAGTACAATCATAAAACAACACCAATGTGCAGATTTTAACCTTTTGAGACAAAAATCCTTGCTCTTCAAACCACCATGGAATGCCTTATTTCAAATTTATTCTTTTGTTACAACTTATTTTCTCTCTCTGTTTTTTTTAATAACTTTCTTTCTTTGGCTTTTTCTAAACATTTTCTTCTCTTTCTTGCCTTTTTCTATCTCTCTTTTTTTTTGCTTTTTTTTTTCTTTTTCTTTGGCATCCAAACCTAAGAAGGCAAAGATATAGACATTAATGATATACTTTTCAAAATGAAAAACCAAATATAACTCATGCAAAACACTTGCTAAAAAAATGAATGGAATGAAAGTGAAGGCTCAAAGGGGTGAACAAAGGTTAAATGAAGTGGTTTGTGTTTGGGTAAAGGTTTAGAAATGAATGCCTCTATCATCTTCACAAATCTAGGTATTAGTGCAACTTTGAAAAAGAATCTAGACAAGTTCCAGAGGTTAACCAAAACTAGGTGAAAATCACACAAGATGAGAAAATATATGGCTCAACAATCCTTCCATCAAGGCTTTTCTCCAAGATGTTTCCTCTTTAAGGATCAAGCTATGAAACAAGGTTAATAACACTGCACTAAAAGCATTCTACTATGCTAATCAACTAAGAACAGAAATCACTCAATTCAAATGCAATCAAACTCAGCCGTGCAATATTCACAAGCATTGTGCAAAAGGATTTTAAAAGAGATGCCCAAGGATTACAAAAGTCAAAATTCAACAATAGAGAGAAACAGCAACTCGCCCATACAGCAGTGTAGAACACTAAGGCGAATGAAAACAGGAGGACATAGAAACTAGCAGCAAAATTCCCAAGCAAGAATCACTCTCAAATCATGCGATGCAATTCAAAAATCAACCAATAAGGCAAAGAAGAGAGCAACTATAATAGCAATACTTAGGAAACAGGAACAAATCCAAAGGAAAAAAAAATTTCCAAAACAGCTCAACTCAACAACAATCTCTCCCCCACACTTAAATTTTGCATTGTCCTCAATGCAAAATCCAAGGACAAGGTAATGACAAGAGAGAATAAGTGAGGAAAGAGACAACCTTGTGCTTAAAGCGCCTTAGACTCTTAAAAGAGAAATTCTCATCAATAATGAGAAACATGAAATTTAGCAAAAAGGATTGCTCTTCATGATTGCACTTTCTTGGTGGTGGCTCAGGGTCAATTGAAAGAGGTCCAAGAGCATATGGTGGAGTTTGGTGTTGAGGAGATCCCTTCCAATTATGTGCCTGCATAGAAAACAAGCTAGCAGCAATACCAAATCCAACAATATAAACTTCGAGTGATTTCAAATAAAGTAAAGACATTTTATGATCTAGGCTCTTCAAGTAGCTACAGCATCCAAGAAAGTCAATGATACTCCCATCAGTAGGAGTCAAACAATCATTTAAAGTTTCAAAACACTTAGGTTCATGTGACGTGGAAACTTAAGAATCCAACTGACAGTTATTGGAGTACAGCACATCACTATCACATTCACAAGAGGTGGGAGGTAAAAGGGTGGACGCAGAAGAAGATTCATGTAAATTGTGATCATGCAATAAAATAGTACTATTTACACAACTAGCTAAGTCAGGAGGTAAGTCACAAGACAAAATTTGTTGAAAAGACTCATCTACATGCATAATTTTGTCAGTCAAAATTTCAGAGTCTTTCTCAACAACACTAGAAGCTACTAACTCAAAGGAATTATCATGCAACTGGTTCTCAAGGCAATGATTATTCTCACATTTGTCATCAATAATTGCACTTAAGATTTAGCAACCTTAATGTTCTCATACTTATCAATAACAGCACTTTCAATACTAGGAAGAGAAACATGGTTGGCATGTGAATCATCACACAAAACAGCATCTTCATCCAAATCACTACCACTAAGAGCAACAAGATGAGTATTAGCATGTTCAAAAACATGAGGGGATTCACAGACAATTTCTTCATCCATCTCATCATCACTCATATTATCAAAAGCTTCAACAGGAATAGTAGTTATAGCACAAGGGTCAATCTCCTCAAGAAGAGGATCAATATTACCTGATGTAGAGCACAAGTCCTTATGAGTTTGTAGATGCTCATGCTTCATTTCAGCTTCTTGTATGAGTAAATCTGGGCACTTTGGTTCATCCTTCCCATTCTCATATTCAATTTGAGCTATATCACTCAAGATTTTCTTTAATGCACTCTTGCATTCTCCTAACTCTTCCTCTGATTCCTTTGAGAGTCCAGATATCTGTGCTTCTTCAAGTAATCCATGGTAGTATGAATTTAAGCGGTCATAAGCTTCTCTTAAAAATTGTATCTGGTCCTTCTTAGGAATAGTAAGAAATGAGTCAGGTTCATTGAATTGATGTCCATGAGATTGGGGGAGAGAATGGTACTTGGATTGGGACGAGGGTTGATGGTAGTATTCAAATGGAAAAGGAGGTGGTTCTTGGTGGTGTGCATATGCTAGAGATATATGATTAAAGTATGGTTGGTGAGGTTGGAGTGATGGGTTAGGTGATTGATGTGGAGGATGGTTCATCCAAGAAGGGTCATGGGTATAGATGTGGTTAGGCATTTGAGACTCTAGCTGAGCTTAGAAGGAGTCCAACTGTTGTAACAACTCTTCAATCTCTTGAGAACATGTTGAATTAGAAGGTGCTTCATTCCATGTACTATTTCCTGCAAAAGAGTGAGAGTGCGAGGGTAGATCATGATTGCTATTAAACCAAGCCATGAGTCACACAATCAATTCCTAACAAGAGCCAATCTAAAGAAACTCAAAAAAATCCTAAAAAGCTAGAAAAATCAAAAAAATAAAACAAAAACACACAAACAGAAAAATCTGAAAAAATTCCAGAAAAGAAAGAAAATTAGAAAAAGTAGGGAAAGCGTTTGAATTTGGCCAAAATTTGCTAGGGCTAATAGTATAGCTATTAGTCTTGCTTAAAATGCCCAAAATCTTTAGAATACCAATTTTCAGAATTTTCTAGGCGAGAAAAAAATTTTAGTTCCAACAAACTGAATTTTTTTTTGAAAACTCAGATTTCTACAAAATTTTGGATGTAGATCCAACATTATGATGCAAAGACATGCAAGTGTCTATATCTATATGCAAAAAAAAACAAGATATTTGGTTGTATTTTTGAAAAATTTTGATGCAAATGAAAGAAAAGCAATGAAAAATCAAAAGAAGCAAATGCAAACTACTAAAGAAAATGCAAAAAATAACAAAAATAAAAACTAAAAAGGCTCAACAATTGAACCCCAATCAAGGCTACTTGACACTTAATTACTAGGGAACCAATTTCTTGACTCTCCGGCAACGGCGCCATTTGAACTTAACTTGCCCTTAATTTGTCGCTTTGGGGTTACTCTAAAAATTAACCGAATTAATGTAAGATAGTGCACAATCTGGGTCGTATTCACTTTGAGGAGCCAAAAATGAAATTAAATCCTAGTAAATAAATGCAAGTAACCTAAACTATAAAAAAGGATTTTTGATTTGATAATTGTTAAGTAAACACCTTGAATTAAATTAAAATTAAAATACTTTTTTTTGTTTTTATATAAAAATGATTAACATGAATGAAGATTAAAAAAATGAAAATGAAACACACAAATAACAATAATAATAATCAATCCTCCAATTCAACAATATAGGCAATCATCACTCTAAAAGATGTGGGAGTTAAAACAATGAATTAAGAATTATAATTAAGCTTGTAATCCAACAACCGAGCCACCTCGAGTTGCCACAAAATATTTTCCTAAAATCCCAACTTACTAACTGCAACCAGAATAGTAAAATGGGATTAAGGATGCTAAAAACCAATGCTTAATTAGAACTCTTAAATCCAAAATAACAGAATTAAAGCTAGCAAGAGACAAGATGATCCAAAATTCCAAGCCACCTCAGAAAATCACAATATATTAACTCCAAATCAATACAAATGTCATAACCACAACATTATAATTGAAATTAAAGTTATAAACAGCCCAATGTCACATGCTAAGCAATAATTCAGTTACAATAATCTCCAAATATAATCAGATTAAGCAATACAATTATCCCAACAATCAGAAAAACTATCCTAAGACCTAGGAATTGTTAAACAATTATTGAGTAAGAAATTAAAGCAACTAAAACTCCCTTTTGAAGATCCAAGCTCCTGCCATTCTTGTTGAATTGGAAGATTATACAACCTTAGCCCGGATTGCCACGAGGAATGCCATATTCAGAATTCTACCATATCCAGCCATGAAGAATATCGAAGAAAGAGTGAAGAAAACTGTCAAGCTTCTCTGGTTCTCCTTCAAGTCGTCACTCCCTTGATCCTCTGATTTTGTCGCAACGCAGAGAGGGAGAAGATGATCGCCGTCAACCTCTGCCTCTCTCCCTCTCTTCCGCTCGTCCACACCGCCGCTCTGTTCTCTCTTTTATTTCGTCATGTTCTCTTGCTGCCATTGCTGATCTGTCTTCCACCAGGCAGGTTCAACGGAGAAGAATGAGGAATGCTCCTTGGACTTGCGCCGTCAGCCCTCTGCTCGCTGGTTCGTGCGTACGCCTCCTCTGTTTTACTACTAGGTCCCTCGCGCCGTCCCAGCTCATTTAGCGTCCCCCTCCAGCTTCTCTGGATGAAGATGATAATAATGGATATTAGGGTTGTGGAGCAAAACGCAGCGTTTTGCTCCCTCCTTTTATTATTTTTTCTTTTTTTAATTTATTTTTTTCTTTTCTTTTTTTATTTATTTTATTTATTTTTATTATTTTATTTTCTTAATCTTCCAAAAACCTACAAGTAAAAATTCAAAGATAAGGTCGCATTAATTGTCCTCAAAAATCAATTAGTCACAATTAAACCGAAATATGACAATTTTGCCCCTATAAAATAATAATTCAAAATAAAACATATTAAATCAATTAAGGTGAAAAGGGACTAATTAAGTTGACAAAACCCATATAAAAGATATCAAAATATATAAAAATAATTGAGTTTGTCAATACTCCTCTCGTCCTTAATGTACGTAAGACCTAATTTTAGAGTTGATGTTAGTTCTATATATAAAATATATTTTATATGTTTATCAATTTTTTTTTCAAATTAACCTTATTGATATTTCTTCAACAATAATCAAGTAGAAAAGATAGAGAGAAAGTTAAGAAAAATAATTAGTATGTTTTAGAAAAAAATATCATATTAACTAACTTAACTAACATTCTTAATCTAATCAAATTAATTAATTAGGTATTACATTAAAACCGGAGGAGTGTAAAAATATTTGATATATTTTGATATGTTCAATATCATATATATTCATTAATTACACAAAAAAGAAAATAAATTATTTTTTCAAATATTATCATTAAATAAATTAATGTTCCAAAAGTGTAGTAATAATATTATTTCATATTTACTAATTCACTGCATCATATGAGTAAAAAGGATGGGTCTCATACAACGACTAGTTCTCCCTAGGGAGAACACCTAGTCATCCACCCACCTTACTTGATAATTAATATACACTCCTCCGGTTTTAAATATAACACCCTTTTTGTAGTGTAATTTACACTACAAAAGGCGTCTTATATTGGGAGGAATATATATTTATATAAGACTTACAATTTGACTTACAAGCACTTCCAAAATGAAAATTCACCCCACCAAACGTAATTCTTAGATCTGCCACTGAATACCAGAACCAACTAATAAAAAGCTCTTTTACACTTTGAGATAAAATTTCTCTCATATATTTACCTTGCATAACGTAAAATAACTCAAAATAAGCTAATTCGAACACCACCAAGCAAATGATCCAACTCTTTGGCAAACCTCTCCATGCATTCAAGTGGCAAGCAAACAAGCCCCACCCTACCTTCCTCTCCTTTACAATTTCTGTGTCCAATGTAGAAAGTTACTCCTGGAAATGTTTGAACTCCACTCTTTGCAGGACCAGCATATACTGCCTTGCCCCACCCAAAGTCAACATCTCTGAATCCAAGTCTGCTCAAATCTGATACCATACATGATCTTACTGTTAAAAAACATGTCGGTCGTCTAGTGGCTACCAAATCAATCACAGAGTGAAAATACTCATCATTCACTTCAGCCTTTGCTTTCTTCACTAACTCCAAAGCATACCTTAATGGACTCTCACAAAGCTCACCAACAGTTGAAACTGCAGCAGGAAACACAGAAGCATTGCCATAATAACCTTTTGGTAATGGAGGATTTAGTCTGTTATGTCCAAAACGTGCATTGACGACCACCATCATGCGAGCATCTTTGTGTGGATCTAGTTGTAAAGCTCTTGTTCGACAAAGCCAAAGGCATGCTGTAACAACCTCAAATGATGAGGAGGATTGACGAAGGTGGTCGGGGAGTAATCTACGGAGGGAAGAAATCTCAGTTGGTCCGAAGAAGAAAGATCGAAGAACAATGTTTGTGTAGGGTTTTGTCGTGGTTTCGATTCCTTCTTCATCGTACTCATGATGAGTGCAAGTAACACGTGGTGGGTCTCTCGCATTTAGAAGTTCTCTATGCCACACTGGTTGAATGGAGGGTTCAGATGCGCCTTTAGCTAATTCAGCAAGGGCGTTCATGAATTGGACTATACCATATCCATCACATAGACAATGATTCATGCGAAGAGCAAAGATGAAACCACCACACTTCAGGCGTGTCACCTACAATTCATAAATGTATGTCAAGAATTTGTGAAGTATAAAGAAATGATTAAAAAAGGAAAATTAACATGCAAGTTCCTATAAATTCTTCATCTTATTCAATATTAAATACTTGTATTTTTTTTTTCCTTTTTGTTGGTCATTATAACTTTCTCAATTATAGGTATTGATCCCTATACTTATAGTACTTTGTTAATTTGTAAGAGAAATAACTATAGTAGTTGATTATGTGACCCTCCCCCAACATATATCTGGATTAATTTTGCTGCATTAATCTAAATAAAATTAAAATCTAATATATTACATATTATATATAGATGCAAGGAAAAATCTTTCATTTTTTTATTTTGTGACAACTTAATATCGATTAGTGAGCATCCAGATGAACCTTAATTAATAGATAATAAGTATAAGACCTTATCCTTATAATTGTGGAAATCATAAAGATCAAATAGAAAGGGAAAAAAACTACCCGAACCTGTCATTAAAAATTAGGTCAAATTATCAAGTTTGTGGAATTACTTTTACAAACAAATAGATGAAAAGGCAGAGTCAAGCTAATTAGAAAACAGGAGTGTATGAAACCTGAACAAGCAAGATGGGACAGCGAAGGATTTGATCAGAAGCAGGAGAAGAATAAAGAAGGTCTCCAAAGCATGGAAATGGAGGTTGAAGATCATTGCCAAACTGTTGAAGAGTGACGTCAGCATCGGCCTCAATGAACATAACACCTTCTTCATTACAATCCACCATTAGTTTGTGATCTTCACCTTCCCTGATTCTTCCTGCAAATGGATAGTAAAACACAAGTGTTTGAGCCAATGCTTCCCTGATGACTTTGACTGGGTCCTTCCCTGCCATTGAAGCTTCAGAACGATAAAAATGAATGAACGGAGTTTGAATACGTATGAAATCTCTGCCATCTATGTCAGACAAAGGCTTGAGTTCACGAGGAGTAGGCTTCGCCGGCGATATAAGCTCAGGCTTCTGTCTTCTAACTGTGAAAACGAGATCAGAAGGAGATGGTTGTTCCATGGAGGAGATGATCGAAGAAAAGAAGAAAGAGAAACGATAACTGAGTGGTGTGTGTTCGCGCGCGCGCGCATATATATCTTGCAAGTTGTTTATGTTTCGTCTGGATGGAGCTTAAGTTTATAGGTACGAGTTAAATAAGACCAAAGCTAGTTTCGTAAGTAAGAAAATTATAAATTTAGAATATTCTTCTGGAATTTGAATATTAAATTATATTCCTTCTGATTCAAAATATAAGCAAAACATTAACAGAAGGATTTCGTTTTTTTTTTGCATAAGATAATATTTATTTTTGTCTGAATATTTAATGAATTTGTTCCTATTTTACTCCCATATATTCTCTTTCCTCTTTAATTCATTTATTACATCATTTACTTACTTTTTTCATTAATAAGGGTATATTTGGAAAAAAAATGCCTCTTATAATTATATAACGTCGTAAGTTGAGCTTTTTCTCGAACTGTAGGGACAATTAATTGCTAATTAAGAGTCATCCTTTTACACGTGATGCAATTACGATATTAATCATATCAAAATATATCAAATATTTTTTGATGTTTTATAATACTTAATAACTATTGTGATGTCATTAGACAATAAAGCATCATTTAAAACATAAAATCATTAACATTGCTTAAAAAAGTATAAAATAATCTCAACTCTGGCAATAGCAAATGAACAGTGTTCATTCAGTTGATGTTTTAATGGAAGCTTTCTCAAAGTTTTCTGAACCAACTGGTTTTTTACCACAAATCCTCAAAATCATCTCAGCTGCTCGGAGCCTTTTAGCGTCAAATTTTGAATCAGTGGAGGGACCTTTATTGTCTTTGAATTGGCCAATGCCATTCCACTTCCAGGTAGATATAGGATGTTTTCTTATCCCCTTTTTGTTTTTCTTTCTTTCTTTGGCTTTTCTTCTCAAAAGCAGGTTTTTTTCCCCCACGAACAAAAGCAGCTTCTTTTCAGTTGTCTTTTTTACTCATATTTATAAAATATTAGAGTATATTTGAGAAAGCCTTCTAACACAGCTATTAAATGATATCTGTTTTTGGGAAAATAATCTTCAAGTATTATTGGTAGTTTATTATATTATTCTTTCAACATCATCACAACTAATTGTTTATATTAGCTACTCCTTCCAATTCAAAATATAAGATAAACTTTATCTATTTACGTTTATTAAAAAATTAATTAAAATCATTTTAAAACAATTTGCAGTGTTTAAATAGCTAGACCGGACCGAATGATCCGAGCGGCTAAACCGCTGATCGTACATTCCTTTGGCTCGGTATAAGTGGAAAACTCATTCCAACGGTTAAGCTGGATTTGCCTGGCATTGGGCCGCTATTAAGCAGTTAACCGTTAAAAAGCCAGGAACCAGAGTGGCTAAGTGAAAACCATCCAGCCATAACCCGTCCAAACTTCCACCTCCAAAGTCCACTTGTAACTTCCATCGAAGAAAATCCAATACCTCAAAATTGGTTTAGAAACGTTGATCACATATCCCCAATACCCATTCTTTTCTCTGTCATGGGTACGGAAAAGAGGAGGAGTAGAAGAAGAGCATAAAGAAGAGAAGGAAGAAGGGGAAAAGAAGAATGTCTCACGAGATTAACACTGATTATATCCAAAACTATCATATCAACAACAACAAAAATGTCTAACATGATAGATTGGAGAGGGGAAAAAAAATGATGAGCATCATCTTTTGCCGGTATGAAGTTCAAAGCATTGTGAAATGCTGGAGAAGAAGAAATTTTGACGGCAACATGCTTGAGCTTGAGAAGCTGAGAGTTTGAATACCCAGAAAGTTAAAAACTGAAAAGTAAAAGTTGATGTGGCGCTTCAGCAAATTGACATATTACTATCAGACTCTTTAATTTTTATTCTAAAAAGATACAAATTGCCCTAATTTTCATTCATCTCCACCGTCTATCAATTTAATCTTGTTTTCTACCATTTTTTTCAGCGGCCAACACGTTCCCAATACTGAACAGAGAAGACTTGTAATTATAGCATCTTGTGTGCTAGCCACTATGCATCAGGTGATGTAAAGCTAAGGAGCAAAATAATCCCTTATTTTTGAAATTTGAAATGCTTAATATGCGCAAATTATGAAATTAATTCTAATTTCAGATTAAAAAAATTGATTCTATAAGTGTCTATATATATATTCTACCATAATTTTTTTTATATTTGTATGCATATAATGTTATATTTAATTTAATTATTACATTACCGGTCCAACCAACGGTCTAACTAATCGACCATTTGAATCATAACCCGCAAGTCTTTTGGCTTTATGTCCGGTTTGGCTTATAAAATATTGTTATATATATATAGAGAGAGAGAGAGCAGTTAGTACATAATTCAACAAACACCACCTCAGGTCGAACACAAACCCATCCACTTGATAAGCCATGAACTTGATGATGACATATACTCTCCGTACTCTTTATAAGAGCCTAATAACCGAATTATGCAGTTTAAGATAACAATTAAAATTAGTTAAAAGTAATAAATAAGAAAAATGAACTTTTTTTTTGGGAAAACATGCCCTTATTTATGAGGGGCAAGTAAAAAAAATATATAAAAGAGAATGTAGTATATCAAGTTGCCAACCCTTTGATTAAAGTAATATATAAAATTAATTAGGAACAAAAATTGTAAAAACACATTAAATGTCTAAACAACCAAGATCTTATGAAAAGAAAGAACTAAAGCAGTTTAAATTTCATGCTACCAGAGGGAGTATGGTATGTTACCTATAAAACACAAACACCTGTCTTAAAATATAATTTGACTTCCAAACACTTTTAAAATGCAATTTGACCCCACCAAATTAAACATAATTTATATTAGAGTTTTTGTTGATTCTTGGATCTCCTGCGGGACACGATTAACTAAACAATCCAACTCTTTGGTAAATCTCTCCATGCATTCCAGTGGCAAGCAAATAGGCACCACCCTACCTGCCTCTCCTTTACTATTTTTATATCCAACGTAAGCAGTTAATCCTTGAAATGACTCGAGAGGAGTCTTTGCAATACCAGCATACACTGCTTTGCCCCACCCAAAATCAACATCTCTGAATCCAAGATAGCTCAAATCTGATGCCATACATGATCTTAATGTTCCACAAAATTTTGGTCGTTTCGTGGCTATCAAATCAGCCGTGGAGTGATAATACTCCCATTTACTTCAGCCTTCGCTTTCCTAACTAACTCCAAAGCATATCCTAATGGACTCTCAAAAAGCTTTCCAGCAGTTGAAATTGCAGTTGGACACACTGAAGCATTGCCATAATAACCTTTCGGTAATGGCGGGTTTAGTTTGGGTCCGAAACGTGCGTAACGATGAACATCATGCGAACATCTTTGTGTGGATCAAGTTGTAAAGCTTTTGTTCGACAACGCCAAAGGCAAGCCGTGACAACCTCAAATGAGGAGGATTGACGCAGGTGGTCGGGGAGTAATCTACGAAGGGAAGAGATCTCAGTAGGTCCGAAGAAGAAAGATCGAAGAATGGTGTTTGTGGATGGATTTGTGGTGTCGATCATTTCTTCATCATACTCATGAGTACAAGTAATACGTGGTGGGTCTCTCGCATTTAGAAGTTCTCTGTTCCACAATGGTTGAATCGAAGGTTCAGTTGCGCCATTAGCAAACTCAGCAACGGAGTTCATGACATAAACAATGATTCATGCGAAGACCAAAGATGAAACCACCACACTTGAGGCGTGTCACCTACAATTTGTGAAATATAAAGAAATAAGGTTAATAAAAGGTGAGACGTGTGTGGGACTTGGGGTGTCACCTGCCCCCTCTGCTATTTAGAAAATAGTGTGTGCAAAACCTGAATAAGCAAGATGGGACAGTGAAGGATTTCATCAGAACCAGGAGGGGAGTAACGAAGATCTTGGAAGCATGGAAATGGAGGTTGAAGATCATCACCGAACTGTTGAAGTGTGACATCAGCATCAGCTTCAATGAACATAACACCTTCTTCATTACAATCCACCATAAGTTTTTGATCATCTTTGAGCCAATGCATCTCTGATGACTTTGACTGGGTCCTTCCCTGCCATGGAAGCTTCAGAAAGATAAAAGTGTATAAATGGAATTTGGATGCGTAAAAATTGTTGCTCATCTAAGTCAGACAAAGGCTTGATCTCATGAGGAGTAGCCTTTGCCAGCGATATAATCTCCGGCTTCCGCCTTCTCACTGCTAAAACGAGATCAGAAGGAGATGGTTGTGCTGCCATGGAGAAGATGAAGAACAGAAAGAGAAATAATTGCAATTGCTTTTGTGTTTCCTCTGGACGGAGCTTAAATTTATAAGTACAAGGGAATCACTGTTAAAAATGACAAAGGAAGGTGAATCACTACCAAAAGAAATTGACTTTAGTTACTGCTGAAAATCAAAAAGTTACCGTTGAAGACAGCCAAATCATGCCATAGCTATTGTCGCTGAAACTTAACAACAGTGACAAAAAGAGTCATTACTGAAAGATGTTTTCAGTGGCAACATGTTGAGTCACCGCTTAAAGCTTCTTTCCTTGGTGACATTAGAAATCGAGGCTAAAAGTCTTACTTTTGAAAATTGACCTTCAACGATGACTCTAAAAAGTTTGCTGCTGGCAACATTTTGTGTCGCTATTGAAAACCATCACTAAAAGTCTTTTTTCTTTTTTTTTAATGATAATACATTCATGTTAAAAATTTAATTTAATAATATCATTTATAAATATGATAAAAAGTACTGTCTTTATTTACCTTGTATAAATGGGACCAAAGGAGTATAAAGAAAGAATTTTCAATTTTTCCCGTTAAAAATTAAAAAGTTTATTTACAAATTTTTAATATATTAATATAAAATTATAAAACTTGAACGTGAACTTCCTAAAAAATGAATACTAGCTCAAATCTTAATTATAAGACTTTATTTGTAATCTACAAATAAGGTTTTATAATTAAAACAGAAGGTAATATATTACTTAGTTTTTTTTTTCAATTTCTATATTAAAGCTTTGAACATCAATATATTGCAAATTTGTTACACATCAATATCAAATTTTAATTTGGAAAGTTATTATAAAATTTTTGTGTCAATGTCAAATAATAGTGAAACAATTTCTTCAAGCAAGCTCCCTGTGAAAATATTAAAATAAAAGTTTAAAGATGCATGATTAATGCATGGACTCAGATATAATATTATTGTTCGCACCGCAAGTGCACAGGTCGTCACAAGTAATAAAGTGATGAATAAAGTATTGTTCCCTCGAGGATTTGGTTATAAAACCCGATCAAGTATTAATTATCATACTTTTGTCTAATTTGAGTTACACACAAATATCAAGAATGAAGGAAAACTATTTTCAAAATTAAAAATTAATATAAAAAAAAGAGAAAGAAAAAGTGATTCTTCAACTCCAAGGACAAAATGAGTCATAGGATTATTTATCCCCCTTGTATTTCAAAAGTACTCAATTAAATCCCCATTATACTTGCTTCTTAATTATAGATTAAGCTAGCCAAGTACACTAAATTACCTACAAGTGCTCTCTCAAGTCTCCAAATAGATGTTTAGTTCAATTAATTCATCAATCTCTTAATTTATTGATCAAACCCCAATTTTCATTGCAAACCTTATATGACTATGTGAAGTTAATGAGTATATCTCTATCTCATTAACAAAACTATCCATTCAACTTGCAAACTTTAAGTTCTCACACAATTTTACCCAAGTTCCACACTCAACTTAACTTAGCCCTCTCAAGCATCAATCAACTAAACCTAACAATCTTATTAGTGGCCAATCAACAAGAAGCATTAAGCATAGAGTAAAATCAACATAACCATATCATTAACCACAAATATAAAGTGAAAATGAGTACTTAGTCCATACAACTGTTCAAAATAATCCTAGAATAGAAGCTTAGCTACTCATGTTTAAAAAACAACTATAACTACAATGAATAACTATAGCCATATCAGAAAAATGAAGAGGAAAGAGGAAGAAGACATCAAAACCAAAGAAAATGAACTTGAATCTCTTCAAATCTTCAAATCTTGGCTTCCATAGCTCCAAATACCTCAAACCCTAGCAGAACAATCTCCCAAAATGAGCCTTCAAAGGTGAAGAACGGTGAAAAATGATGCATCCCTTCGAATTGTATACCATATGGAGCCCTAGAACACATGTTGTCTTTAAAGTGCAGAGTATCAATAATTCTGCGCATGTGTTGGTTGCAGCCAAGATTTCTCTTCACTGCAGCCATTCCTTTTTGTCCTGATCTTGGCTACGGTCAAGATTTTCCTTGGCTGCGGCCAATTGCTGTCTGAAATACTGTTGGCTGATGCTAACAATGCTCTGTTTTGCATCTCCTCTTTTCTTGATTTTTTTCAATGTGTCATGGCTTCCTATGTATCTTTCCAACTTCATGAGATCAATATTTGATTCAAATGGCTCCATTGGTAAGCTTCAACTACTTAACAAAGCAAGACAAACTATTAAAACCAAGTTAATGAGCTAGGGGCAAAATATTCACAATTAACCAAAAGTCATGATTTTGGCCCAAGTATGAACTATTCAAATTTTCCTATCATAAATACTTTCAAATATGTATTAATTCACCAAAAAGTATGATAACCAAGGCAAAAGGTGCTGAAATAACATGAATTTCATAAGGTTAACAATTATATTTGTCCGTTTGTTACTATTCTTCATTTAATTATAGTCATATAAGATAAGATCGCCAATTGATCATTGACTCGCTTCTTATCTTTATCCAAAGTAATACATTATGCATGCTTTAATAAATAGTCGTATGACGAAAGAAAACAAATATATTCAATAATTGTTGTCTTATTACATTATATGTATTAAATGTCAGCTTCAATCAATTATATTTTCCCAAAAAATTTAATCGTAAACATTAACGTCCCTTGAGATAAACTTTTCTCCCACTTTTGGCCCGGGATGTGACACTATTTACTAACTTTGCCCCTCATCCACTTTAGCCGTGATTATTTTTAGTTAAACATATTTGCTCTGCTTTAACCATAGTTACTTTTACCAACTATAGTTATTTTTAGCTAACTATGGTTATTTCTCTTCAACCATGGTTAGTTTTACTGACCTAAAAATTTACCTTAAACCTTAGTTAACTCAACCCCAATTGCCTGACCAAGTCCATTTTTTGCAGGGCCAGCATATAGTGTCTTGCCCTGGCCAATATCAACATCCTTGAATCCAAGTCCACTCATATACGTATGTATGATGTATGTATGTGATATGCAGTCCAACGCACACTAAAGTGGTTCAAGGAGATAATCAAATGTCAAGCAGGCTTCTAAACTGTAATTCATCACTGGAGTATAGAATCCCCGCTAGATTGTACGGGAGCCTTGTCTTCCAATACAGGGCCAACTCATATTAATTCAACGGCAGTTGTGACTGCTAAAAATTGATTCGAAGAGTCATAGTACTGGAAATGGTTTGTCTTTTGTGGTGCTTACCCTTGAATCTGACAATCTGTTACTACTTCATATCCCGATTAACTAATTTGGAGAGATTACTAAAGTACTTTAAAGTATTTATGTTTAGCGTTTTTCTTTAAACTAATTTGCCTCACTTATAAGTTGATATATAGTCTAATGATACATAAGTTTTTGAGAGAGATCATGTAATATATGTATATAATTAAATAATTTAGTATCTTCATTAAACTCTCTAAATCCGTCAACTGAGTCTTATATTAAGGATAAAGATAGTATTTGGCAGTAATTTTTCATCCATGGCTATTTTTTACTATGTTATTCATCAACGGTTTCAAATTATGTTTGTGTACGTGGAGTTAGGATCCTCCTCCATTACATAATCTGTACAATTAAAGAGAGATAAATATAAGTAGTTGACTTCAGCTGTCACATAGAAGTTACAAGACCCCCAATGCCTATCAGATTACACAGAGAGGACTCAAGTTAGTACTATTTATGTGTAAATCTAATTCACCTTCCCTCTTAATTCTAATTAAACCTAATTCACTCAAGACAGTCAGTCATCATCAATTTCAATTAACATATCACATAACATTAGGGGGGATGGGGAACTACAGCAAACTGCACTATTTACAAGTTCTCAATAAATTGATCCATTCAACTTTAATTTACAACCTGAGCAGAATATAATGCTGGATATTCTGCATGTTACTCAAAAATTTCAATCTGATGTCAGCAAATAAAAATGTCAGCCATGGGCATCAGCTATAGCCAGTTTGTGAGCATTACATGTCGTACATGAATAATGCTTGAGCGACCAAACAGTAAACTTTTATAATTTGATATTAGTCAATAATTATCATAATCAATCAATCAATAATCATCCATAAAATCTTCCATAGCAGCGATTTGATTGGTCCACATGGATTCTAGTTTTGTTCTTTTTTTTTTTTTTTTGCCTTTTATTGGTCTTTGAGTGTCCATGTCAATATGTTACCTTCAGTTTTTAGTATAAAAACTAGTTAATTAATTTAAATGTATTAAAGAAGTTTATTAAATTAGTTATTTATAATAAAAATGAGTTAAATTTCCTAAAATATCCTTTTAAATATAACCACCCTTGGATTGAAACTCCCTCAATATGTATAATTAAGAAGGATATTTTAGAGAATGAATTATAAATTTGAGAGTAAAAACTAATTAAGGTCTTATATTTATGACCAAATATAATTTTTAACTAGTTCTTATGTTAAAAACTAGGAGGTAGTATTTGATTCTGTGTCCTCTGGAGATGACAATTCTCGTATCTTATTTGGTGGTGAGTTGATGACTTTGATTAGTATCTTCTCTTGTATTTTACTATTTTTGCGTTTTAGACAGTCCGTCTGGTGTTCACTTTTGATTTTGGTGTTCATGGTTGTTTCTAATTATGAACTTCTTAATTAATTGGTTCTTATGTAATACCGCTTAGGTTTTATTTTTTCCTTCACATATGCGTTTTATTTATAAAAAAGCATATAAATAATAATGGAGGAAATGTTACCGCTATTATTTTGTTCTTATCCTTTTTTTGTCATATTCACATTTCACAACTTCTTGTATCTTCTTGAGACTGAACAATTACTTATGCTCAGGTACGTTGTTAAGAATTCAAATTCTACGGTGTAATTATTGTCTATTTTCATTAGCACTCTTAAGGACTTAAGGTGGAGGTTATTAAATAGATGCAATTAAAATTAAAAATTAAAAATTGCGTGGCGTTAAATGATAGGCAGAACTGAAATTAAAATTAATTAATTGGTTCTTATATAATACTGTAACATCCTACTCTATACATCTAGGTGAAAGCAGATTTAAAAACTATGGTAGAGAGTTTACACTAAAAAAATGGTATTTTATAAACTTTTTATCTAACTTTGACTCAAAACTTATAACTTTAAACTTTAAAAGTTTGGTACGATATAATAAGACCCAAATTTGTTCTATTTTTACCCGATAGCAACATCTATTTATCATAACTATACAAATGTTACTTCTGAAAACTCTACTTTATGTTCCAGCTCTAATAAATCATGCTTTGTAAATCCTAAATCATTCCTGCCACAGATGTAACACTAATATATACATAAATGTATGCTAAGTTTCCAGTTATGCTAAGCTACCCCTAATGACTCCTCCTTGTAGAGGTACAAACATCACAGAAGTGAAATTTACATAACCTCACCAAAATAGAATATAAGCATTACAAAAGGAAAGGGAAACAAACAAAACATTCAAGATTAATTAATTAACTAAGCACTAAGCTCTCCTTTCCTTCCACCTTAGCTAAGCTTCCACCAGCTTCTCTTCTTCTTTGGATGAACTGGGCCCTATGATTAAATAGAAAGAAGGGATCAGATTCAAAGAATCCTAGCAACAGTAATCATATTTTATATATTACGCATGATATAAAACTGACATGCAAAACAAGTCATGGAGAACAACACCTTATGAAATAACTGAACTGAACTGAATAATTAACTAAGACATATTCACTGTTATTTCATTGAATCTTATATAATTGTTGTGTATAACTGAGTAATTGAATAACTGAGCAACTACTAACTAATAACTGAATAACTGAGCAGCTGCTATCTGATTAACTGCATAACTGTGCAGTTGCTATTTGATTAACTAAATAACTGTGCAGCTACTATCTGATTAATTGAATAACTGTGTAGTTGCTACCTAATTAACTAATAACTGTGTAGTTGCTAATCGATTGACTATTAAACACGCATATATTAGACAGCAAAATACATGCACATGGCCATGGCAATAACTGGTAAGGCAATTCACATGTTCTCATGCTTAACTATAGCATTATGGCACAAACAAACATATAACCAAAACAAAACATATAAAATAATGATTAAAGCTACGTTCTGCCTACTCTCCTATGTAGGTACCTTGCTCTTGGTTTCTTCTTGGTAAGCTATGACGCCAATTAAATACTAATATTATAATTACATATATAAGGTGAGTTAGAACTAAGATTCTGGTTAACCCATAACCAACTAAATCTCTTTATAAGCCCTACTCCGGTGTACTTTCTTCTCTTAAGATAGCTGGTCATCTTGACCCAAAATTTACACTTTATCTACGTATTTCCAAAGGTTTCTAACACTTTCCATTTATTATGTTTCTCTTAACTTCTCATTCTATTATGATTTAGTTAAGAGAGTACAATTTAACTTAGTTATTAACTCTTCATGCTTCTTAAATAATTGCTTAGTATGCAGGAACACAAAACAACAAACTTAAATCATCATTTAAATACTCTTCGATCATAAATAGCTACATAGAACATTAACTTGACATTTAGAGATATTTAAAAGGAATTTCAAATTAGCTCATCAGGTCTAGTTCACTCTTATACATTTCACAAACATGGATGGTTGATAAATCACATTTTTACATACTTTTTATCCTCTCCATTTGGTCTTTTTAGTGAGAAATTGTGCCTAATTGAGTTTAATTAGATCATATTTTATTTTATAGACATTTTACACTTAATGGAAATTAATTGATTAAATCTTAGAAATTTATGGTTAAATCTTCATTTAATATTTTTGCATATGTGGCTATTGATTATTATCTTATCTTGTGCAGATTTTGGGAGATAAATTGAAGATTGATGATGGAGATTATTTGGGCTGAAGTTGATTAAAATTACTATCTTAATTTTAATTTTTCTCTTGGTTGAAATTGTGTAAATAGTTTTAGGGTAGTTTAATTATTTTATTTTATTTTATATTACTTTAGTTTGAAAGAGGAGGAGTGGCGGAAGTTTTAAAAAGAAAAAAAAAAGATTAAAGGGGGGAGGAGATCAATAGATACGGAGACGCAGACGGAGCAAAGGACCAGAGGACCGATCTTCACTTTTATTCTTCTCCAAACTTCTGCGACGCCTTCTTTTCTCCATGATCAGTAACGTTGTGCTCTTATTTTCTGCCATGAACTTCTAATTTCATCTGTAATTAACTATAAGTTTGAACCTTGGGTTTGTAATGAAAGTCCAAGACTTGTAATGGGAACTCTTTTGGTTGAGATTCTTATTTAATTTTCCTTTCTTTTGACTCTCTTTTATACGTAATTTTTTTGTGCTCAATGTGTGTTCAGATTTGAATATAATCTGTGGTGTATCCGATGAGGATTTGTGCTGAAAATTCCTGATTATAGATTTATAACTTGAACTAGTAGGCTTTTGAAATTTCAGATTTGATAGTTTCTACAATTCCTCTCCGTTAGGATTTAATCTGTGCAAGTTTGTATTTTCCAGATTTGGAATTTGTTTACTTTGCTATTTTTCTTGAATTATTGAGAGGTCATAAGCCCTTAATCGATTGATTGGAAGTTTGAGAGGGAAATTAAAGGAGGAAATTGATTGATTTTCTCTGTTTGTTAAAATTTCAGGATTAATTGTTGTTTAAGTTTAATTTGGAGTTTAAGTGAGATGTCATTGAACTTTGATTTGAACAAGAGCATAAAACTTGAATGATAATTCAAGGATTTTAGTTGGGAAATTTTCTTCAGGAATCTCAATCAAAGGAATTGAATCTTTTATCTGGACAAGGACCATTACATCCTAAGGGAAGAACTTGTAGTTAATTGCATCGCCATTATAAATTCTTGTTAGTTGTCAATTTGCTCTGTTGTCATTTTTTTCTAGTTAATTAGACTTTTAATCTTCAGTTTACAAACCCCCCCCCTTTTTTTTAAGTATTTTCGGGTGATCTTTTTCTTATTGAAATTCTTAATTTAAGTGATTAACTCATTGGCTCATCAGGAGACGACCTAGGTTACGCTTTACTGCAAAACCTAGTTTTATATTATTTTGATGCTATTCGACAGTGGTGTCGATGGTTTCATCAAGCATTTCGGTTTCCTCTATTATTTGTTTTGAACATTCAATTTAGCTCACATAGCTAAGAATAACAGTTTAACATCTAAACATATAATTCAGTGACTATACTTGAGCATTTGTTTAACACTATATATCAGCAACTTTATATTTGTAAATACTAAACAGAAACTTCTGTTGGATCTTTAGCTCTAAGCCTTTTATTCTATCCATTATATTAAGCCTTTAATAATTCGCACATTGTCATTCTTAATGAAACAATGACTGTTTTATGTCCTTAACCTTTAAATCACAGAACATGAGATTGTCATAGTAACATAATCAATTCTCACGCAGCAACCTTGACTACTCTTAATAGAATTGAGAATTCCTAACTTTCGGTTGTCACTCTAACCATTATAAACAGTGGGTAACATTTAACATTAGCAATAGCTACAACAAGTTTATATCAATTTCCAACATTCAAATTTAATGAGCATGTGTCGGCACATTTCTCATTCATGAAGTATTTTCCAGATTATTCTGGAAATTTTCCGGATTTAATATCATTCCTCAAATTGCCAATTGCTTATATACTTTGGTTTTAGGTTCTTTCACAGGCAGCTCCCATTTTAATACCTTCGAACACATAAAGCTGTCATTATCCTATACCAGCAACATTTTTAACAATCTAATTACTCATCTAATATTTTAGGTATTATATAGAAATTTAATACTCCTCCGGTCCTTAATATAAGACCCATTTAACTAATTTGATTAGATTAAAAAAGTTAGGTTAGTTTTTTTTTTTTTGAGCTGAAAGTTAGGTAAGTTAGTTAATTATAAGAAATATGACATGTTTTTTGTGAAACACAATAATCATTTTTCTTAATATCCTCCCTCCCTCTTCTACTTGATTATGGTTGAGGGAGTAATCATAGAGATAATTTAGGAAAAATTGATAAATATGAAAAACGTGTATTATATTTATGATCAAAATCAACTCAACAATTAAGCCTTTTATTAAGGACTGGAGGAGTACCACTTTTCTTGCTTCAATTACAAACTCAAATTAAAACATTAAAATGGAATGGTTCCGATGTCTATAGATATAATAATCCAATTTGAAACATGAATCAGAAAAATTCACATCAATAGCTTCTCCACATATTTCAGCTTCCAAAACAGCAATTAGCAAGTTTACATCAATTTTCAGCAGCCGTCTCATCCAACAACTATAATATAACACGCATATATATTTATATATATATATATATGGCTTAGTTATTCAAGCTTCAATAATTCAGTTTGGCCTCATGACAGCATCCTTTCTTCTTAAATCTGAATTATCATCCTCATTTACTAGCTATCATCACTTTTATTTAACTTGATTATCATCCAACAGTCTCACGGATTCCCCTAAGAAATCTGGCAGCATTTTAATAGTTTAAACCACTGTTATAGTATCAGTAATAGTAGCACTTCAAAGTTATATAAAAATATTCCAGCTTCACATATTCAGATCACACAACCATACACATATTTCCTTTTCTTTTCTTTTAGTTAGCTTGCCCAAAGTTCAAAGAAAAAGAATAACAACAGCACGGACACACACCCATATCAACGTAGAGTATTCAAGTGTTTAATGTCATCAAATGGAAAGCCCAAACAACTTTCCTTTCCATTTTATCATGGAACCCACTGTTACATCCACTATCAGAAAGTAGGAGTCCGAAAATTATCTACCATCAGTGTTTAAATCTTTTCTTAAGTTTAATCGATACATTATTTTGCTTCAGTTTCAATCGCCTCTTTTGCCCCCAAATGAACACCCAGAATCCGATGGCCCTCTCCCCACTCAGACCACTCTAATCGATGAAATCAAGGACTGGAAGAGGCTGAACGGCTTACCTGGGTTAGACTCTAGTGTTGCATGTGGAATCCGGCCACTCTGATTCCTCTTCTCTGGATCTCTCTCCCTCTCTGTTCCTCACTCTCTATTTTCGCACTTGTTCTCCCTGCCTCTCAACAGTATCCTCCCTCAAGCTTCTTGGATACGATTTGCTGAAGAAGTAGAAGAGAAGCGTGTTGAAAAAGATCTGGTGCAAGGGAAGAGGTGGCTGAAGGTGGTGAAAGGAGGCAGAGAACATGACAGGAAGAGAATGATTTGGGAATGATCATCGAGGGCAAAGACACGTATAATTGGGGAAAAAGGCAAAAAGTTGTTTTGCCCTTTGCTTATAACTCTTATAGTAACTATGCTCTTTTTTAAATTTGTACTTAAATTTTAAATAATTTTTAAAATAATCTTCAGCATTTTATACGAGTTTTCTTTCTTTTAGCTTTTTTAGCCCACTAAATAACTTTCCTAAAATTTGCAGGTTAAAAATTAATCTATAACTATTTTTCATGAATTTCTCAAGAAAATAAGCCTTTAATTTAGGAAATTAGATTTTAAATTATCTCTACCCTTTTATTCTTCCATAAACACATTTATCTCCCAAAATAATTATCTATAATTTTTCTTAGTTATTTTGGGCCACTATATATTTTTAATAATTATTCCTTCTTTATTTTCCTATATTTCTTACTTAATAATAGGCTTCTATAGAATAATTATTTTCCGAGGCCTTAACTAAATATTTATGCCTCTCAAACATCTTATAAATTTGTGGCTTCAAAATTTAGAATATTACAAATACTACTTGGATTCTTTTCTATCCTTTATGTATAAGTTTCTTTTTTGTTCTTGTTTCTTGGAATTAATCTTTCAGTGAATATGAGGAAATAGAATCTTATGAAAGTTACGTTTAGGATTAATATATAGAAACGCAAGAATAATACTACGCATATATGAATAAATAGATGGTCCTAGTCATTCCATGAATTTAAACAAATATTGAGAAAATAGCGTGTTAAGGCATCTATTAATTAAACTCAAGGATAAAAGAGTTCAGATATCATGAACTACGGGGGTTAACTTGTAAAGATCAGGAAAATATAGGAGGTTTAGAAAGAAAAATATTGCAATGACTAAATTTAAGATTACGATAAACTATTGAACAAAAAGATTAGTTTTCACATGTTTTCTTCATCAGAAACTTTTGTAATATTGTTGTTAAGAATCTTTGGTTCTTTATTGAAATTTTTAAATTTTCAATGGGAAATTTTCCCTAATTTTTCCATCATCGTTTTTTTTTTTTTCATATAGTCAGCAGTAAATTATTTGAAGTGATTATCAAACCCATGCAACTATTTGTATTAGCTAAACAAGTAATGTTTTCAATTTTCTATATTAAAAATTAAAATATTAATTATGTACAAATTTTTAGTACATTAATATCAAATTTTGGAAGTTTAGTGTTAAAGTCCTCCACAGGAGAATTTATCACTTAATTTTCCACATTAAAGCTTTGAAAATCATCAATATGTTGCAAATTTGTTCCGTAGGTATCAGATTTGGAATCTCATTATGAAATTTTTGGGTCAATATCAAATAGCAAAGCAACCCTTTCTTTTTTTTTGGCGATCTCCCTGTTAAAAACCAAAATATCCGTTGCGTAACCTTTAAGAGTTCATTTCGTACAAAGAAAATGGAGAAGAAGGAAAGAGAGTAGAGGAAAAATTTTAATAAACTCAATTTAAAAAATTTTAAAAATGAGGTTGAAAATTTTTAATTATTTTTTGTTATTATTTTATCTTACATCTTTCTCTTTATTAAAATTTTAAAACTCCACTTCTCAAAATTTTCAAATTAAGGTCATTAAAATTTTTCCTCCCATTTTCTTCCCTCTTTTTTCCTCATACCAAACAGAGGATTGGGGTAACAGTTTGAAAGAGAGGCGCGAATCGATGCCCTGGAACAGCAGAATCAACTGGATATATGGTATGCATGAACTTGATAACATATACTCTATATATATAAATATATATTACCTACAGAGCACAAACACCAAACTGACAATTTCACTTGCAAATTAAACACTTTTACAATGCAATTTGACCCCACCATACCAAACATAATTTACATATATTAGAGTTCAGCAATCACACTTGTTGATTCTTGGATCTCCTGCGGGACACCGTTAAGTAAGCAATCCAACTCTTTAGCAAATCTCTCCATGCATTCCTGTGGTAAGCAAATAGGCACGACCCTACCTGCCTCTCCTTTACTATTTTTATATCCAACGTAAGCAGTTAATCCTTGAAATGTCTCAAGTGGATTCTTTGCAATACCAGCATACACTGCTTTGCCCCACCCAAAATCAACATCTCCGAATCCAAGATAGCTCAAATCTGATACCATACATGATCTTAATATTCCACATAATCTTGGTCGTTTCGTAGCTATCAGATCAATTGTGGAGCGCAAATACTCCTCATCCACTTCAGCCTTTGCTTTCTTCACTAACTCCAAAGCATACCCCAACGGACTCTCACAAAGCTTACCAGCAGTTGAAATTGCAGCTGGAAACATAGTAGCATTGCCATAATAACCTTTAGGTAATGGAGGGTCTAGTTTGTTATGTCCAAAACGTGCATTGACAACGATCATCATGCGAACATCTTTTTGTGGATCTAGTTGTAAAGCTCTTGTTCGACAAAGCCAAAGGCAAGCTGTGACAACCTCAAATGAGGAGGATTGACGCAGGTGGTCGGGGAGTAATCTACCGAGGGAAGAGATCTCAGTAGGTCCGAAGAAGAAAGATCGAAGAATGGTGTTTGTGGATGGATTTTTGGTGTCGATCACTTCTTCATCGTACTCATGATGAGTGCAACTAACACGTGGTGGGTCTCTCGCATTTAGAAGTTCTCTGTGCCACACTGGTTGGATCGAAGGTTCGGTTGCGCCATTAGCAAATTCAGCAAGGGAATTCAGGAATTGGACTATTCCAGGTCCGTCACATAAACAATGAGTCACGCGAATACCAAAGATGAAACCACCACACTTGAGGCGTGTCACCTGCAATTTGCGAAGTATGGAGAAAGGTCAATAGAAGGTGAGAAGTGTGTGGGATTTAGGTGTCACTTGCCCGCTCTGCTACCCATCAGTTTTTTCCCTAGTTTCCAAAATTTTTTTCTTATTTCTTTTTGTTATCAGATTCTGTATAAAATGAGTGAAATTTTGATATCTCAGGATGCAGCTTTCAATTTTTCATAGTTTTTTCAAGAATTTATATGTATATTAGAAAGAAACTACACCAATTTTGGAATATTTTTTTATTTCAAAAACCGGTAAAAAAAAATCAAAACAACACCATTTTTTACCTATTAGATATCAAAATTTCATTTATTTTATGTCCAATCTAATGATAGAAAGAAACAAGAAAAAATTAGGAATGTAAGAAAAATTTAAGGGACAACAGGGGGGGCAGCTGACTCCCCAAATCCGAAGTGTGTGCGTGTCTTTTTTTTTTTTTCCCCCTCCCAATTTACAAGCTATTTAGAGAATAGTGTACAAAACCTGAATAAGCAAGATTGGACGGTGAAGGATTTCATCAGAACCAGGAGGAGAGTGAAGGAGGTCTTGAAGGCATGGAAATGGAGGGTGAAGATCATCACCGAACTGCTGAAGCGTGACGTCAGCATCAGCCTCAGTGAACATAACACCTTCTTCATTACAATCCACCATAAGCTTGCGACCTCCACCTTCCTTGAGTCTTCCTGCAAAAGGATAGTAAAACACAAGTGTCTGAGCCAAAGCTTCTCTGATGGCTTTGACTGGTTCCTTGCCTGCCATGGAAGGCTTAGGACGATAAAAGTGTATGAGTGAAATTTGCATGCGTAAGAAATGTTGGTCATCTAAGTCAGACAAAGGCTTGATCTCATGAGGAGTAGGTTTTGCCGGCGATATAATCTCCGGCTTCTGTCTTCTCACTGTGAAAATGAGATCAGACGGAGATGGTTGCGCCATGGAGAAGATGAAGAAGAACAATAACTATTGAGTGCGTGGTTTCTTGCAAGTGCTTTAGGTTTCCTCTAGATGGAGCTCAAATTTATAAGTATAATGGAGTCATATTTAATAACGATAAATAATAAATGAAGGGTATAATAATATGTTCATATTAAAAATTTAATAATGTGGCTTATAAATATGATAAAAAATATTTTCTCTATTCACCTTTCAAATTTCTCTGTTAAAATTTTTTTAAAAAAACAGTTACAAAATTTTAATATATTAATGTCAAATTATAAAAGTTTAGCGTGAACTTCCTGCAGAAACGAATTTATTCCTTAGTTTTCTTTTTTCATTTTTTCATATTAGAGCATTGAAAATCAATATATTGCAAATAAATTTGTTACATATCGATATCAAATTTTGGAATGCTAATATCAGCTTTTTATGTCAATATCAAATAGTGAAACAATTTCTTCACGCAACCTCCCTGTGAAAATATTAACATACAAGTTTAAAGATGCATGTGATTAATTCGGGCATGGACACAGCTGCATGTTGTAAAAGTAAAACACATTAACCACCTTTCATTCCAAAAAAAAAAAAAAACACATTAACCACCTTTCTATTTAATCTAAATTACATAGACCTCTATTTTATTTTGAAAACCTATATAGACTTCCTTTAAAATCAAAATATATAATAAAGTAACCTTCTTCCTGATTTAGAAATTCAACGTTATCCACTCAACCACTAGCTGACCATTAGATTATAATGTTTACCCATTATTTTGACCAAAATGCCTGTACTTAATACAAATATTACTTAATAATTATCATTTTATTAGATATGACATATATTTATTCAAAATTAAAATTAATTTTAATACTTATTTTAATATTTTTGTTATACTATTAAGTTGATAGCCATATTACAAATTTAATTACTTTTATAATTATATATTTTTATTTTCTATAAATTTAAATTTTTAATCTTGTTTATTTATTAAAACTCACTTGTGATGTTATCTTTTAAATATATATTTATATATATGTTGGTTGAAAATGTTTTGCAACCTTATATATGTATTTACTTTGTTACGGTTCTCCATTTAATTATAGTCATATAAGATAAAGTCGCCAATTGATGATTGAGTCGCTTCTTCTATTCATCTAAAGTAAAGCATTATGCCTGGTTTAAAAAAAAAAAAGTACTGCATTATGCGTGCTTTAATTAATAATACGAAGAAAGAATATGAACATGTTCAAGCTAAGGTTTTTATCTTGCAATTTTTTGTTTTGTAATTGTAAGGGAGAACTGCTATAAAGTTTTAAGAAATGAATATAATAATTAAAAAGTCTTAATGAGAACAGTATAGCATGCATTAACAAATTCTAGTATAAGAAATGACAACTTTTCACTGTTTGTCATTGAAAATTTTTGGTAGTTATTTTTTCCCTGGCTTCTAATAGTAATTCTCCCTAATTGTAATGCTAGTCAAATATGTTGTTTATGTAAAAGCTACATTGCAGAGACGTGAAGAAGCATATATGTGGCAATAATGTGATACACAATACACTAAATGTAGCAAATTAATAAATTTTAAGCATATGGATATAGAGTGTAAACACATATACCTGGTCAAAAAAAGAAAAAAAGAGCGTGCGCACTATACAAAAATTAAATTTTGAAAAATATCAGAAATGATAATTATTCAAATAATTACTAAGGATTTTTAGTTATTTTTTGAAGTTTTTAAATTTTTTTTATCATAATCTAAAATCAAATTAATGTAACGAGGAATACTTTGATTTGAAGAAAATTCGGTAGGGGTTTTAACTAATTTCTGTCTCCAAAACCTCTTTTGAAATTCTATGAATGTGTACTGTTGAGAGCTTCTGACTCTTTCCTTGGTCAGATTTCGCACGAAATGACGGTGGAAGAATGTGGAAAATACAAGCCTAATCCAACAATTACATTATACTATCTCTAATCCTTGACATAAAAGCTAGTTAAATAATTTGTGTAGATTAAAAAAATGAGTTAAATTAGTTATGCGTAATAAATATGTGTTATTTTTCCTAAAATATATATACTAATCAACTATATTGGTTAGAACTATCATTATTATAAAAACTGATTTGAGAAAAGATAGATAAATACAAGAGACAAAATAAATTAGGATCTTATATTTAGAACCAAAATAAAATTTAAATGAGCTCTTATATTAAGAACAAATGGTAGTATTCAATAAATTTTGTCTTATTACATTATATTTATTAAATGTTGGCTTCTATCAATCATAATCAGCTCAAATATTTAGTTGTATCATTAACGTTACTTTTTAAGATTAAATTCTCAATTTCCATTTTAATCTTCCATTCTTGCCCTTGAGATCAATTTGTTTTCTCCCACTTTTGGCCTTGGGTGTGATACTATTTACTAATTTTGCCACCCATCCACTTTAGCCATGATTATTTTCAGTTAAATATATGTTTTTTACTTTAGCCATAGTTAATTTTACTAACTATATATTATTATTTTTAGTTGGCAAAACGACTATAATTATTTTTAACCATTTATGGTTATTATTTCTCTCCAATCATGGTTAGTTTTGCTAATCTAAGTTTACCTTTACCTTGGTTAACGCAACCTTAATTACCCTACCAAGGTTAATCTCCTTTAATCATAATAAATAATCTAACTATCGTTTTGGACCTTATTGGGCCTACTATTATGCTCTCAATTTCGCTGGGTTTTGGCAAAAATATTTCAAGAATGCATTCGAAAAAATTTTTGTGAGTACTGGATATATTTTAACCTAATAGTTTATCTTAGTATGAAATCTGCATTTATATTTTAGCCTTTTTAATTTGATTTGCAGAAATTAATTTGCAAAGATTTTTTTTTTTTTTTGAATTGATAGCTTTTCACACCGTCCCCACAATAACTGTAGAATTCTCCCATGATCTTTACTAAATCTCTTCGTCACTCTTTTCAGCTTTCAAACTTTTTTTACTCTGAAAGGGCAATAGATAGCTTGTACAGAACGTGATATTACTTGTAGTTAAGAAAATAATTGAAAATATATTGTACTAAGATGGAAGGAAATATTTAAAATTAAACGTCCTAATTTAAAGATCCGCGATTAAGGCATGGACTTAGATATAATATTATTTTTGTGGGTCAAAGGACTTTGTTACTGTCCTGCATTTCATTAGTCATATAAAGATGGAGTCGCCAATTGATGATTGAGCCGCTTCTTCTCTTTATCTAAAGTATGCTCTAATTAATGATATGAAGAAGAAAAAATAATAATACCTCTAGTTCTTAATAAGACGCAATTAATTGACTAATTTGATAAGATTAAGAAAATTATCAAATTACTTAATTAAAACATATGTTCCATATCTCTATAAAATATTTATGTGCGTTATTAGATTAAGTATCAATATATAAGTGCGGCAAATTAGTTTAAAAAATGATAAATATAAATACTTTAAAATAATTTAGTAACTTTCTTAATATTTTCAAATTAGTTAATTAGGTGTCTTATATTAAGGAGAGAAGATGGTATAAATGAGCAGCTTCTTGTCTCCTTTCTTCATTCATTTATTTTCAATTAAATGTGACTCTTCCAGAAGTCAAGGGTGGTGTTAGGGGAAAAGTCTTCCTCATTATTGAATTATTATCTTGCTTAGATTTTGCATGAAATAAAGCTGAAAGAATGTGAAAAATATGAGCTTAAATGCTTAATCCAAAAATTATAGGAAAAAATTAAGTAAAATGATATTTGAATTTGCAATATCTCAAATAGTCGCTTAAACTTGCAAAGTTCCAAATTTGTCATAAGGACTAAATTGAAATTTTAAAATTTTAGTAAATTTATAATGTTGCTCTTTCTTTTTAAAAAAAGAAAAAACCATCAAACCATCAATCTTCATAGGTAAAATTTTTTAATGACATTATAAAAATTGTTAATATTATTACATAACTTATTAACTGTATTATTGAAATTGTAAAAATATCACTTTTTGACTTTCTTAAAAAATTATTGTTAATAACGATACCAAACTTGTTAACGATATTAAAAAAAAACTTATTAATTGCGTTACATAACTTGACTTAATTTGCAAATGTTTTGCCGAAATTAATTTGCAAAGATTTTGTTTTTTTTCCCTTTTTGAATTGATAGCTTTTCACACCGTCCCCGCAATAACCGTAGATTTCTCTTATGATCTTTACTACATCTCTTCATCACTCTTTTTAGCTTTCAAACTTTTTTACCCTGAAAGGGCAATAGATA
Organism: Neltuma alba; assembly: GCF_004799145.2. NCBI lineage: Eukaryota > Viridiplantae > Streptophyta > Magnoliopsida > Fabales > Fabaceae > Neltuma > Neltuma alba. The sequence goes on along the minus strand of NW_021635332.1, from coordinate 43,803 downwards.
GCTCGTACATAATGTACTATTACTTATAGTTAAGAAAATAATTGAAAATATATTTACTAAGATGGAGGGAAATATTTAAAACCTGGATAACATATCATGAATTTTTAATTTTCCGCATTGTGAATGCACTAACATCCTAATTTAAAGATGCATGATTAACATTCTTGGAGAGGAAGCCAATGTAGATACGGCTTCTGAACGCTAAATGCGTCGTTTCTTTCTTTGTTTTCTTTTTGTGTTTTCCTTGGTCTTGTCTGTTCTAGTTTGGGCTTAGCCCTTTCTTCACCTGAAAAAAGGATGCATGATTAAGGCGTGGACTCAGGTATAATATTATTTTTGTCGGTCAAAGCACTTTGTTACGGTCCTGCATTAAATTAGTCATATAAGACAAAGTCGCCAATTGATGATTGAGCCGCTTCTTCTCTTTATATAAAGTATGCTTTAATTAATGACATGAAGAAGAAAAAAATAATTCCTCCATTCTTAATATAAAACTCAATTAACTAATTTAAAAAAAATAAAAAAAGTTATCAAATAATTTAATTATAACATATGTTACATATCTCTATAAAATACTTATATACATCATTAAATTATATATTAATATATAGGTGAGACAAATTAGAGGAGCCTTTATCGTTTGTTTTAGGGTTCCCAATCAAAAATAAATCCAAACAATACAATATAGTGCAAAACTCGAGTCGTTTCACTTTGAGGAGCCTTTATTTGAAATCTTAAGCAAACTAAGTATCAAAAATAAAAAATTGACTTGAAAAGGGATTGATTTTCTTTTTAACTAAATAATTGGGAAAATTTAAAAGAATGCAAAATGAGTAAATAATTTTTGGATTTTTAGTTTATAAAATGGATATGAATAAAATAAGCAAAGTGAATAAACAAGTGACAGCAAATGGAAGAGCAATTCTCTAGTACAATGATTTAGGCTATCATTACTTCAATTAATTTAGGAGTTAACTAAATTCAAAAGACTCTAAGGGCCACCCCTTAAACTCGGTTTAATTAGAATAATCAACACCAAGCCACCTTGCATATTAATTACTCGCAATTAAACTGTTTCAGCACAATTAGCCAAAAAGAAAATTAAAAAAAAAGCAATTAACATTTTTGGTCTAATAACCAAGCCACCTTGAATTACCACTAAATGTTTACAATAATTTCAAAACATAGTCTGACCCAGTACAATGTAAAGAAATTAAAGCTAATTACAGCATAATGTTAAATGCTAATCAAAGATTCTAACAACTACAACTAATCTCAATACAAATATAAATCATCACAGTCCATTCAAACATTATAAAATTCATTCTAAGACCTAAAAATCACAATTATAATGAAAGAAGTAAAGATTAGAAGAGTTGAAACTCCCCTTTGAAGCTCTAAGTTCAAGCCATAACCATTACTCTAGAGAATTAGAAGATTTAGCTACTCTTAACCATCACAATCACAGCTCCAACAAACCAATTCGGTTCAGCCATGAAGAACAAAGAAGATGAATGTTGAGGTGTGATTTCGCTGTGGAAACTCACGCTGAATCCTCTTCCCTCACGCCGCTGGTTCGCTTTTCTTTTTCTTCTGCCGCCAGCCCGCCTCCAGCTCGTTCCGTCTTTTTTATGCTGCTCGTGGGTTTCCTTTTTATTTTCTCACGCCGCCGCTTGCTTACTTCGCGTGTGCGTCTTCGTTCCAGCTGAAGGTAATTATTGGATATTAGGTTGTTAGTGGCAATGTTTTGCTCCCCTTTATTATTATATTATTTTTTTAATTTTTTTTCCTTCTTTTTCTTTTCTTTTTATTTTATTTTATTTTTATTTTTAAATCTTCCAGAAACTTGCAAACAAAATTCAAAAATAAGGTAGCATAATTGTCCTCAAAAATTACTCACAATTAAACCAAAATATGACAATTTTACCCTTATAAAATAATAATTCAAAATAAAATAAATTAAATCAATGAACAATCAATTAAGGCAAAAAGGGACCAATTAAGTTGACAAAACCCATATAAAAGATATCAAAATATATAAAAATAATTGAGTTTATCAATAAAGTATGCTTTAATTAATGATATGAAGAAGAAGAAAAAAAATAATTCCTCCATTCTTAATATAAAACTCAATTAACTAATTTAAAAAAATAAAAAAAGTTATCAAATAATTTAATTATAACATATGTTACATATCTCTATAAAATACTTATGTACATCATTAAATTATATATTAATATATAGGTGAGACAAATTAGTTTTTAAAAAAAATAAATATAAATATTTTAAAATAATTTAGTAAATTTCTTAATATTTTTAAATTAGTTAATTGAATGTCTTATATTAAGGATAGGAAGTAGTATAAATGAGCAGCTCTCTATCTCTTTTCTTCATTCATTTATTTTTCATTAAATGTGATTCTTCCAAAATTCAAGGGTCGTGTTACAGGAAAAGTCGTCCTCATTATTGAATTAGTATCTTTGTTAGATTTTGCACGAAATAAAGGTGAAATAATGTGAACAATATGAGCTTGATCCAAAAATTATAGGAAAAATTTCAGTAAAATGACACTTAAATTTGAAAAACCTCAAATAATAGCTTAAACTTGCAGAATCTCAAATTAATCATAATTACTAAATTGACATTTGGAAATGTTGGTGAATTTATAATGTTGTTCTTTTATATTTTTTAAAGAAAAAACCATCAAACCATCAATCTTCATAGGAAATTTTTTTTTAATAACATTATAAAAGTTGTTAATATCATCACATAACTTGTTAATCGTATTACTGAAATTGTAAAAATGTCATTTTTAAATTTTTTTTGGGAAATCTATTTTTAATAGCAATACCAAACTTATTAACAGCATTAAAGAACTTGTTAATCACATTAAAGGACTTAAAAAATTCTCTATTTGTGATGCCATAACTAATATCTAAAAGTGTAAAAAAAACTTTTATATAATATGGTTAATGACGTTGTGAGAGTTGTTAATATCGTTACATGACTTATTAACCGTGTTACTCAAGTTGTAAAAATGTCATTTTTTGTATTTTTGAAAAACCTATTATTAACGGCAATACCAAACAATTAATAGGGTTAAGTAACTTATTAATCATGTTACTGAACTTGAAAAAAATTCCCGAAAAAACAATTGTTGTCGGTTGCCGAAATTCTAGTGACAAACAACCCACCTGAACTCCTACAATAGCCACCGATACCAGAGTTTCAGTGGCCGGCCAACCAATAACGGTGCTTGATTTTTATAAGAAAAAATTAAAAGATAATATGGTCATTTTAATAAATTTAAAAGCCTCAATTTGATGAGCTATACCTAAATTAAAATTTTGCTTGTTGGTATGATTATTTGAGAATTTTAAACTTAACAATCATTTTTCTGATATTTTTCCAAAATTATATTATATTTAATATATTTTTATGTTATTACATTGTACTCTTCCTATCTTAAATATAAGATACATTTTATAATATAAATTATATTACAAAATAGGTTTTACATTTGGGAGCTGAGTATTTATTAAATCTTCGCTTTTATCCAGCATATTTTGCCCAAATATTTTAGTTGTAATCATTAACGTTACTTTTCAAGATTGCATTTTGAATTTCCACTTTAATCTTCCATTCTTGCCCTCAAGATCAATTTTTTCTCCCACTTTTGGCCTTGGGTGTGATACTATTCACTAACTTTGCCACTTATCCAATTTCATCATGATTATTTTTTAGTTACTTTTATCTAATTGTTTTTAATTATTTAAATACCTGAACATATTAATTTTTTTATCTTCGTCTTTATTTAAGTTTCAATTGAAATTCTCCCCCTTTTAAAGTATCTCTCGCCTTACTTTTTTGGGTTTATAAATTATTATACTCCTCCGGTCCTTAATATAAAACCCATTTAACTAATTTGATTAGATTAAGAAAGTTAGGTAAGCTAGTTAATTATAAGAAAAGTGACACATTTTTCCTAAAACACCATGATCATCCTTTTTAATATCCTCTCTCCCTCTTCTACTTGATTATGGTTGAAGGAGTGTCTATAGGGGTAATTTAGAGAAAATTGATAAATATGAGAAATAAATCTTATATTTAGGATCAAAACCAATTTAAGAATTGAGTCCTATATTAAGGACCAGAGGAGTACTATATATATTATAATATATTTAAGTTTAAGAAATATATTTTGTTGATTTCAATAAATACAACTAAAATTTTTACGAATACTTTTCTAAATTTTAATTTTTAAAATAACAAAATAATTAAATAAATGACAATTTTCGGATTCGTTTTTATATCCAAAACTTTTCGTTGTCTTAATTTTAATAATTTTTTTAATTGTTACTTGCCTTAACACACCAAACAAGATCAAGAAAAACCCAAAAAAACCAAATTAATAAAAAAATAAAAAATAGTATTGCAACTTATTTTTCTACTTATTTGTTGATTTATTTGAAAGTGATAAATTTTTACTTTTAATCCAATATCGTTAAAATATGTATAGTAGTTGGCCATCACATAAAGCATATATGAGATATGATTACAGGAAATTTGGAAATTTAGTTGGGATATTTAAATTTGTGTTTTTAATATTTGATTCTTCTAAATAATTATGATTTTTAAGATCCTCTTCGATGAATATTAATTTAACCAGGCCTTTCTTTAATTTTCCCTAGATATACATCATAAGAAAAATTGCAATAAAGACCCTTGAATTAACAAAATGGCGAAATGGGTATTTGAATAAGCTCCGGGTCTTAAATTGTATTTAGCAAATCACATCTAAAAGGCTAAAATACCCTTCTGTTTTTTAAAACTATTTATGAAGGCAGACATAAAAAAATTCATGGTGGGAGCAAGAAGAGAAGAAAGGGACAACGTGTTTTGCAACTTTTAAGCTTGGGAATCAAGTGAGTAATATTGCTAACTACACTCTCATTCTATTCTTCCATATGAAACTGAGCAATGTGATATTGTTCTTCAATTTTGTGAGTTCCATTATCAGTCACTAGGTGTTGTACTTTGGGAAGGAGCGAGAGGTGAAGTTGATGATGGAAGATATTAATTAGAGGAGGTTGTGATTAGTTTAAAGTGAGATATTTTTGTTTTTCTAATCTGATTGTTCATGTATGATTTTTGTGGGTTTGGTTACGATCGAGAGGGGTCACGATGTGAGGAATGGCGAAGTGTGAGAAGGAAAATGAAAGGAGATAATAGTTGTTAATTTGAGTATAAAGTTTCAGGGGCGTGGTGAAGGGAGTAAATCAGAATGTTATCATTTTGAATGCTGAAGTTATAAAATTCTAATATCAATTTGGTAATCGAAAAGGCTGCTAGTTTTAATTTTCATATGTAAATGATTGAGCTAATGGAATAAAATTATATTAAATTCAAATGTGATTTTCCTATCTTTTGCCGGTAACTTCTTAGTATTTTTCAAACCTGATTTCCTACCAATCTTTCAAATTCAAAAGGCTAATTGCATAAAATGGTTGCTATCAAAGCACCTCTAATTTTTGTTATTTGATTTACTATTATTGTAATTTTGCCTAATAGTGTTGTAACTGCAAACTTGTTATTATAATGACAGCAACATGACATGAAGATCTGAAAATGTTAGTCTTCTATTTATGGGCAAACAAATATTAATGTTTTGTATTTGTCAGTTCTAAATGGTAACAAGGTAGATCTATTGAATGGTCTGAAGTTAATTAGAAATCTAGTGTCAAACTTGTAATTTCCCTTATTAAACTTGCTATTTGGCTTACTTCTATTGTCATTTGGCTTACTGCTCTTATCATATGATAGTGAAATATTGTTAAGACCCATAAGATGTTGCTAACCTATCCAAGGAAATGTGCTAGAGAAAATCAAGGGATTATGAGTTGATTCTATTTTGAATTGTTTTGAATTATTTTTTTGTTGCTTTCAATTGTGAAATAAATGGCATTATCCACTCAAGTAGGATTAGATTTTATCCTGATATTATCATTAATTTCCAAACTTTGTTTAATTATTTTATCTATGTAATTCAACTATAAATAGGCCATTGGCCACATGAATAGATCATCAAATATTACAAAGTGTTTTTCCTAAGTTGAAATTCTTTATTAGTCTATTAATGAGTGTTATGAGATTCTTACAGCATTTTTTAATATAAAATTTTCTTTTTTTTTTCTTTTTTTGCTCTTCAAATCCTTTACTTCATGTTTGAGTCCTTAACAAATATGAAAATAATGTTAACTTTTCATAAAACTTAATCTCATGAGAAATTTAACCACATAATTGTTATTTCTCTTATCACTCTTATCATTTGGCTTACCACTATATGGCAATAAAATGTGAAAATAATGACAACTTTTCATAAAATTTAATTTCATTAGAAACACAGTAACTGGCTTGTAATTTCACTTGCCACTCTTGTCATTTGGCTCATCGCTCTTGTCATGAAGCACTACAAAAATACAGTGAATTACTAGCGGTCACTTTCTAGTGGTAAAAAAACACCGCTACAAAAATAAACATTTCTAGCCGTTATAACACAAACTGCAAGAAATCTGTAGCGTCTTGATTAGAAAGGGTGTGAACCCCACATATTTCTAGTGGCTATGGCGCCATTTTGGCATGAAATTAGTGCCATATTTCCAGCTTTTAATTTCTAGCGGTTTTGTTGCTAGAACGGCTAGAAAATGTTGAAAATGTTGTATTTTCTACGGTTCAAAAATGCTAGAAATTTCATTAAAGTTTCTAACGATTGTCCTGGAAACAGCTAGAAATAATTTATATTTCTCGAGAAATCCTGACACGTGGCTGCATGCAGGTAGCGGGGGGGCAGCGCTACAAATTTCTAGCTATTTTCATAGAACTACTAGAAATTTCATCAAATTTTCTGGCGGTTGTCCTTGAAACCGCTAGAAATTTCATCAAAAGTTCTAGCAGTTTTCATGGAATCGCTATAAATGTCGCAAGAAATTTTAAAATTTTAAATTCATATTTCTCTCCTAGCTGACAATTTCTAGCGGTTAATAACTGCTAGAAAATTCTTACCGTTACCTTCTTACTTTGAAATTCAAATTTTCCTCTGACCTTAACATTTCTAGTAGTTATTAATCGTTAGAAAATTCTTACCATTACCCTTGAATTTGGTTCAGTTTTTTAAAAATAAAAAAATTACAATTTGTAGCAGTTACAGAACATTAGAAACTAACAGAACTGCTAGAAAAGATATAAAACCGCTGCAAATAATAGACAACCGCTAGAAAATTCTTACTGATCTCTATAAATACCATCTCACCTCCTTATTCATTTACCCTGTTTCTTTTCCTTCTTCTCCTCTTCTTTTTTATAATTCTGTCTTTTGTTCTTGCTCTCTCATATGATAGTTTTTTTCTATTATTTATATGATAAGATAATATTCATTTTATAAATCTTAATTTCTTTTATTTTTTTATTTATAATTTACTAACATATTTATTTATCTTTTCCTTTCAGATTTTTCTTCTTTATATTTGTCATGCCCACCTCAACTAATTCAATCACTTTTCAACCTAAAAGTTAAGGTTCAACACTACAAACCATCCTATCTTCAATTCAACTAACTTATTAAATTAAATTCAATTCAATTCAATTCATTTGACACAATTATAATTTAATTACTTACTATCTATCACAAAATTTAAATATATAACATGTAATACATTGGTAAATACATATATTAACTTAATTCTCTAATATAATCTATTTAATAGCTTTTAATTAATAATATTATATTTTATAATAATGAAAATTTTGAATTTTATTCTTTTTGCCTGGAATGAATTTTGTCCACCTAGCGCCAAATTTCTAGCGGTTAATAACCGCTAGAAAGATTTGGTACCAATTTGAAAATTTCGTTTCCCAGCAAAATAAAATTTCATGCACAACTTTCTAGCGGTTCTGTGAAAATTTTCTAGTGGTTTTAAACGGTTAGAAAATTCATCGCGTTCTTGTTTTTTCTAGTGGTTAATGGAACCGTTAGAAATTTTCTAGCATTTTGACCATAATGTGTAGTGATTCCTTTAATCCCTAGAAAATTATTTCTTACACTTGATTTTCTAGCGGTTAACAAAGACTGTTTGTAGTGGTTAAAACCGCTAAAAAAGTCGTAATTTAACTGCAAGAAGATACACTTTTTTTGTAGGGTAGCTTACCGCTCTTGTTATTTGACGGTTAAATATGAAAATAATGACAACTTTTTATGAAATTTAATTTCATAAGAATCCTCATGGTAGAATTGTCATTTTGATTGCCACTCTTATCATTTGGCTCACCGCTCTTGTTATTTGACAGTGAAATATGGAAATAATGGCAACTTCCCATAAAAGTACTATATGTCAATTTCTACTAAACTTAATTCAATGTGAATAGCTTTTCAATACTTGTTATTTCTCATACTAAACTTGTTATTCGTAATTAAATTGTGAAAATAATATCAATTTTTGCTAAATTTAAGTTAATGTGAATAGCTTTTCAATACTTGTTATTTGTTGTACTAGACTAGTTATTTCCTATACCAAACTTGTTATTCACAATTAAATTGTGAAAATAATGTCAATTCCTACTTAAACTTATGTTAATGTGAATAACTTCTTGTTATTTGTCGTACTAGATTTATTATTTTTCACATTAGACTTGTTATTCATAGCTAAATTATGAAAATAATGCCAAATTCTGTTAAAATTTAAGTTAATATGAATTGTCGCTTCCCATGTTAGACTTGTTATTCGTAATAAAATTGTAAAAATAATATCAATTTCTGCTAAAACTTAAGTTAATGTGAATAGCTTTTCAACATCTATTATTTCTCATACTAGACTTGTTATTTTCCATACTATAATTGTTATTCCCAACTAAATTGTGAAAATAATGTCAATTTCTACTAAAACTCAAGTTAATATGAATAGCTTTTCAAAACTTATTATTTCTCATACTAAACTTGTCATTGACAGTGATATAACTGATGTAATTCTACTGGTTTATCTCTATATTAGTAGTGATTCTTGTTCTTAGATATTCAATTACTTTTTCACCATGCATAGTTACTCTGCTTCTGCTATATATAATAGTAGTTCTCAATCTGAGCTGTGATAAGTATGAAGTTAGTCTTTTAAACCTGAGTGGAGCTTTTGTTCTATAAGTCATAGATATATTATATCAGCATGAGATGAGATTGTGAAATAAGGAAAGATTGTGGAGAATGAGAGCTTTTATATAAAGAGTACTATATTAGCATTACATGTTTTGCAGAAAATTAAATATGAAAACTCCACGGTTAACATGTTTTCATTTCTCTCATTGTAAATCAATAGGTTGGGAAAAACATGAGCAAGTAGCCAACAGTGGCTTGATAGATTCATCGGTGGAGAAGGAAAAGAAAAATGAAGGAGAGTAGAAGGAGGAAGGGGAGAAAGAGAGAGAGAGGAAGTCAAAAGAGAGGAAAGAAAGAAGGGTTTTTTGGCCTTTTAAACTTGATTTGATAATTGCAATTTAAGACCTAGTCTCTCTAAGCAAATTTTTTTATTCAAGTGCCTATTTCGTCATTTTTCTATTTTAATGGTCTTTTAATGCCATTTTTACTGCATTATATTCATTAAATGTTGTCTTGTTACATCATATTTATTAGATGTCGGCTTCTTTCTTTGGTGGGGAAATCACAATCTCGGACCCATTCCAGTTCAGGCATAAAACCCACCGGACATTAAGTGTTGGCTTCTGTCAATCATAATTAGCTCAAATATTTAGTTGCATCATTAACGTTACTTTTGAAGATTAAATTCTGACTTTCCATTTTAATCTTCCATTCTTGCCCTTGAGATCAATTTTTTTCTCCCACTTTTGGCCTTGGATGTGACACTGTTTACTAATTTGCCACCCATCCACTTTAACCATGATTATTTTTAGTTAAGTATATTTTCTTTACTTTAGCCATTGTTACTTTTACTAAGTATAATTATTTTTAGTTGGCAAAAAAACTATAATTATTTTTAGGCTAAATGTGCACCCAACACTCCAAATTATTTTTATAAGTGCATCTAACACCTTAAAATATTTAGGAGTGCAATTTTGCCCCTACTATATTAAAAACAAAGCAATTTAATCCCAACTTAACAAAAACCCAACCTCCATTTTCTCCCATTGCCAGCTTCAAATGCTATTTGGCAAAAGCGAAATTTAATCCTACATCAAGGAAAGAAGGTATATGACACACTCTCTGTCTCTTAACCTTTTCTCCTATGTTTGATTTCCATAATTACCAGTCTCCTGTGCAATCAATTTTGAGTAATGACTTCTCAATCAAAGAAGGATGGGATATCATTCTATATAAAGCCAAGAAACAGAGAACTACTTACTGTAATGTTATTATATGCTTCAATGGAACATCATTACAAGAATTTCTATGGAGAAGTAAAAATTATAAGAGTTAGATCTTTCCCTGGCTATGCCTAAGAGCTTCCTTTTTTCGGATTAAAAGTTCTGAAGGATTTGTGCATCAGGGACTATAATCATCAACTGTGAGCTAACGTTTCATCACAAACCTCCTCTTTCGGTTAATCCAATTTGGAAAGACATTTTTTACTTTTACTTTGGGTTAAGAGTTATAATTTTGGAGTGGTTCCTCTTCCTTTGTTTTTAAAATTTTCTTATGAATCTCGTAGATCTTTATCATCTGGGACATTGTAATCTTCTTTAATTTTAATATCTTTTTGTCTTTTTGCCCAAAAAAAAAGGGCTGGGCATCTAACTCTTTTTAATAATAACACTTAATTTACTATGAAATCCATGCCATTATACTACCTCCGCTCCATAATATAAAAGATAGTTTAATATACAGTTTGATTCTAAATATATGATCCCAATCTATTTTGTTTCTCATATTTATTCATTTTTCTCTAATGTAGTCCTTATAATAATTGCCTATGTTAAAAATTTTATTGAATAGTAGTTCTAACTAAAACACATGATTAATAAGGATTTTCTAAGAAAGACAACACCTATTTATTATAAATAACTAATTTAACTAATTTTATTAATATATTTAAATTAGTTAACTAGCTTTTATATCAAAGACACGAGATAGTATGTATTACATCCGGTCCTAATTATATGACATTGTTCATAAATTACAAATGAGGTTTTATAATTAGGACTGAAGGTATTATTAGCTAAACAAGTGGCCGGTATTCTCAATTCTCTATATTGAAAATTAAAAAATTAGTTGCAAATTTCATATATTAATATCAAATTTTAAAAGATTAGTGTGTACTTCCTGCGTAAACGAATATACTGCTTAATGCATTTTTTTTTTCAATTTTTCATATTAAATCTCTGAACGTCATCAATTTATTGCAAATTTGTTACGTGCGTGTCAAATTTTGTCACGCTATTATGAAATTTTTGTGTCCATATCAAATATAAAATAGTGAAACAATTTTTTAAGCGATCTCCCTACTAAAAGGTATATAGGAAATCGGTTGCGTAGCCTTTCATGATCAGATTTTCAATGTTTAAAATGAAATTTTTTTTCAACTCATCTTCTGCAATTTATTATGGGCTACAATTATGTGTAACTGATCCTTTAACTATCTACATGAACATGTCAAGGAAAATGACATTGACAATAACTATGTAACTTATTCACATAATTATTAAGGATATTTGGTTCTTTGTTGAATTTTTAAAATCTTTTATCATAACCTAAAACAAATCATGTGATAATTATAAAATACTCCTATAATCCTTAATATAAAAATCTAATTAGAAAGTTACTATTGGTCCTACATATAACACATATTTTACATATTTATCTTTTTTTAAAAATTAACCTTATTGATATTTTTTCAGTAATAAATTAAGTAGGAGAGGAAGGGAGAAAACCAAGAAAGATACTTAAGATATTTTTTTAAAAAAATCATATTAATTAATTTAACTAATATTTTTAATATATTTAAATTAATTAATTAAATTTTATATTAAAAAGAAGTAGGGAGAATGATTAAAAAAAACTGAAAATTATAAATCCCAAATCAAGTTTAATAACATAATTTTATTTGGTATTGATAATTCTGAATTTGCAAATGATAATAAATTTTTGTTTACATTCTTTATTTGATATTTACAACATTTCCATTTTTTTTTTGGCGATTGTTCCAAAGAAGTACTACCTCCGGTCCTAATTATAAGAGCCAATTGACTAATTTAAGAAGATTAAAAAAGTAAATTGAGTTAGTTATTTGCCCTAAATAGGTGTTGTCTTTTCTAAAATATCCTTAATAATCAAGTATATTGACTAGAACTCTTGTTATTAAAAGAGCTATTTTGAAAAAAGATGTATAAATATAAGAAACAAAATTGATTAGGATCTTATATTTAAAACTAAAATAAAAATCAAACAAAGTCTTGTATTAAAAGGAGAGGCAGTATCATTGTTTACATGCATTGAGGTAATGATCTGGCTACAAATACTGACAGCGAATCTATATTTCAGGCAATGGATCGAAACGTGAGGGTGACAATACATTTATAATTATTTATTTGAAGTTGATTGATGATTGACGTAGGGGGTCGGTTGCGCTCCTTAGCTAATTCAACAAGGGCACTCATGGATTGAATAATACCAGAGCCAACACGTGCCGCATTTTTATTCTTGTTATTTGTGACTAATAACCTTTCTTAATATTTTATTTTCAATTGTACCTCGATTAATTATATTAAAAGCACACAGCGAGATAAGGGATGTTACCAGATCTCAATGAAGCTGAAGGAACTGCTAAACCTTCAATGGCAGCTCGACTTCAAGCATATCTTCAGGAAAGGGAACCAAGTCGCAGATAAACTCGCCACTATGAGCAACGAAATGAACCAGAGAAGACTCAGTTGGAATACGCCGCCGGATTGGGTTGAAGAACTTGTCAAACTTGATGCTTCTGGGTTTGAAACCCCGTGAAGAATAGTTGCCATGTAACTAATGGGCTTGGCCCCTTTATTTCACCAATTAAAAAAAAGAGTACACAGCGAGAAAATGGATGAGAAAAAATATATCAATAGGATTTAATACTCTCCTTAATAAGAATAAAAGTGAATATTTTATCTGCTTAATGTTATTTTTAATTTGTGAGAAATTTTTATAAATAACAAATAATAAGGACCTGGTACAATGATTCATGCTAAAACCAAAGACAAAATCTTCACTATTGAGCCATGTCACCTACAATCATAAATATATATACGTTTGAAATTTGGAATTAGAGAATGATCCCTATTCAAAATTCTTGATAAATTAGATCTCCTTTTCAAAATTTATTTAGAGAATGGTCTCTAAATATATGTGAAGTATTAAGGTGCTTTAAAAGAAATTAAAAAGCATATAAAACTAGTGTGCTGTGATCGCCAAGCTAATCAGGTAGCAGACTCCCTAGCTGCAGATGCATGGAAAATGCCGGCGGACTATCAAACTGTTTCGGTACCTACTGATCACATGTTGCTGTTGCTACAAGCTGACAAAGACCAGATGTCGAGTCATGTGATAGCTGTTGTTTAGTTTTTACTCTCTCCTTACTATCCAAAAAAAAAAAAGCATATAAGACGACCACACTTCTCTTAATGAAAAATGCCGTTGCCTTTAATTTCTTACTGTGCAAGTGACTTCTCTTAATATGCAACCAGCTAGCTTCCATAATTTGCAATTAGATTCCATACTGGGCAAGTGGTTTTTTCAAATATGCAATTGTCTTTCTTTATATGCAATTAGCTTTCATAATGTGTAAGTAGTCTTCTCTAATATGTGTACAGCTAGGAATCAGGACCGGCCCGGCCCTCCAGGACTGACCCTTCAGGGCTGAAATTTTAAGAATACTCCAATTTGCTAGGCTCGTCCCTTAGGGTGTGTTTGGTTGGAGGGGAGGGGAGGGGAGGGAAAATGAGCCCCTCCCCTCATTTGGTTAAAAATTTTGGAGGGGAGGGGAGCTAAAATGTCCCCTCCCCTCCCCCATTTTGGCTCCCCTCCAAATTGGAGGTTTTTGGAGGAGAGCCAAAATTTTGGACCATTATACCCTTATGGTTTTTTTAATATTCCACTTCTATCCATAAAATATATTATTATAATATTTATTTCAAATAAAAAATATATTATCCTAAGTAAAAGAATAAAAAATATATACATTATTATAATTAAAAATATATTATAAAAATTATTTAAAATAAAAATTTATTTAAATAAAAAATTATAATATATAAAATTAATTGTTTTTTATAAATATATTATTTATTAAATATATTTTAAAGCTGGAAAAAAAGATAGCCTAAAGAAAATAAAATTTCATTTTTCTTAGAGCATATAAAATTTGTTAATTTGATTATTTTAAATATATTATTATATTAATTAGAATAAAAAATTACTATACCAATTTTTTAATGCACATATTAACATGATAAGACTGAATTTTTATTAAATTATATAATTTAAATTAAGATGTAAATTAATTTATATAATATATCAATAAAAAATATAAACTAATATGTAAGGGTAAAATGGTAAATTGATTATTACTATCCCTCCCCTCCCCTCCTTGAACCAAACAAGGGATCATTAAATACCCTCCCCTCCCCTCCTTTTTAATCAAACCAAACAAGGTGAGGATAAAACCTCCCCTCCCCTTCCCTACCCCTCCCTCCCCTCCCTCCCCTCCCTCCCCTTCCCTCCCCTCAAACCAAACAGACCCTTAAGCTACAGGGCCAAGGCTGGCCTGCGGGCTTTTGGCCCGTTTAAGAAAAAATACTATTTTTTATACTTATTATATTTTTTTATAAAAATATAAAAATAAACTAATGAAATTATTAATAAAAGACATAAATATGAATAAATTAAGTCACAAATATAAAATATCATCATATATAAATATTCATCAACATCTAAGAACATCTAAAACATTCATTAACAAGATAACAACATCTAAAAGTTTTATCTATAATGCAATTGTGCAATAAATAAACATTATCATTAATCTTTTAAAACTTCATCATCACTATAATTAATTACTTTTCTTCATAAGTATGCTTTTCTTTCGTAACAAAAATATCAAGTTTTTCTTCTTTATAAGAATTTTATTTCTAAATTCTGCAATCTAACTATTATTTTACTTTAATGTGAGAAACATTGTTGTTGAAATTCATGAATTTCTAATTCAAATTATAGAATCACAAGTTATATAAGTATAAAAATATTCTATTATCAAATATATATATATAGTTTAAAAATATCAACACATATAATATAAATTAAATCATTATTAAAGTCCAAATTAATCCATTTTTAAAAATTTAATTGGATAAATTATTGTCTAAAACTAAATTTAATTGTAAAATGATAATAATAACTAAATATTTGAAATATTATTAACAATGTAAAAAATTAATAACATTAATATTATATAAAAAAATTTAAAAAAAAAAAAATTATAAAAGGGCTTAAAGGGGCCGGCCCTCCAGGGCTTATTTCTCATTTTAAGAGAAAAATATCAAACCCGACCCTCATAATTTCAGGGCCTAAACGGGCAGGCTTGACGAGCTCGACCCGTTTTCCCGGCTCTAAATATGTGATGACATTTCTTAATATGCAATTATAGCTTCCATAATGCAGTTAGTTTTGATATTGTGCAATATGAATTGATATGCGATTAGTTTCACCAAAATGCAATTAGTTTTGATATTGTGCAATGGCTAAAAAATACTGCAAATTAACTATAAAATTTAATGAAGAATTCTGTTGCTAAATCAGTTTAGCAACAGAATTAGCAAATTCTAAGGCTAAATTCAGCCACTAATTTACGGTTCCTTATGGGATTAAGCTGGGAGAAGCACCCTCAATTATCTTTTGAAGGGCATTCAAGGCTCCAAACTATTAAGGGGTATAATTTTATCCTTTATTTATTAAAATTGATACAATTCTACTTAAATTAATGGACCCAAAGCTTCCATTTTCTCCCCATCCAATCGGTTGTCCTTTTGCGATGTTCATTTCAAAAAGCCTGAAACTGAGATTGACCAAAAACACATCATCCTCATCCTCTTGCCTCTGCGGGCTCGATCTTTGGTCGTCCCAAAGAGAAGCGCAACGTTTCTTGAATCCTTAATTCTGCTGCCAAACCTTTTTCCTCATCGTCCACAACTACACTCTCCAGCTCCCTGCCTCAATATCTCCAGATTGTTACGGATCTCCTAGCTCGGCTTGTGGAGGAATCGCCTTCTCTTATTGACTTCGACGATGCCATTTGAGAAATTGCAAAACCACACAGATTATTTCATATGAAAAGTGGTTTGAGCCCATACCACAATGCTATTTTAATACGAAAAGAAAAGAGTCTGGCTCTTGTAGTGGTGTGTCTATAAAAGATGACTCTTAATCCCCATATGAGGTTCCAGCAAAAGGAACCTCGTTCCTACATAATCATGTCATTCAACTTCTGTTCAATGTTGATATTGATTGGAAAAAAACAAAAGAATCCCCACGACTCATACAATTTTTTTTTTGGTAATATCTCATGAACAAATTAGTAAAAACACAAACTTTAATCATGTTGGCAAGCCAAATGGAAAGTGTTTGTCCAACCAAATAACAGCCCAAAGAATGGGAATAGAGAAGATGAACATCAAGAAATTGAGGATCCTAAGAACAGTGTGGCTAAGGTGAAAAATGTTGAGGATTTTCAAAGAGAAAATGCAAATTATATAACAGAGAAGGAGGGGAGAGTATATGTAAAGTGGATGGAAGCACAAAAAGGAAGAAGAGGAAAGGTAGGAGAAGGCGAGAGATGCATGGTCGGATGGAGCCAATTGAGATGGGGTGAGACACGCGGGATTGAAGGGGAGAAGATGGAAATTTTTCAGTCTGTTAATTTAGGGTGAAATTGCACCAATTTTAATAGATGAGGAATAAAATTACACTGTCTAAATAGTTCAGGGTGGTGAATGCCCTTAAAAGAACAATTAGCTTTCATAATGTGTAAGTGATTTTCCTTGACATATAATGAGATTTCCTAATATGCAATTATAACTTTCATATGTGCAAGTGGCCTTCTCAAATTGTGCAATATGAATCAATATGCAATTAGCTTTCATATTATGTAATTACTGAAAAAACAGCAAATTAAAAATGAAATTTATTGAAGAATTCTGTTGCAAAACCAGTTTAGCAATGGAATTAGCAATTTCTAAGGCTAAACTCCATTACTAATTCATTGCTTTCTGTAGTAAAGAGACTTTACTAAAATGCAATATGAACCAATTAATATGCAAATTTCTATCCAGTATGCAATTATCTTCCATTCTATGCAAATGAAATTCCTCTATATGCAATTTACCCAGCTTTTCACTGCCAGATTGGAGCTTTGGCAAAACCTATAGTGATCAACGGACAGTCGGACACCGGGGAGGACACAGGGAAGGAGGACAACGTTGGCGAGCAAAATGGTTGCCCTTTTTTTCCCCTTGTCTTCAATATTTCTCATCTATTAAACTTTTAATTGTAATTTGGTCTTTCTACCATCGCTCTTATTTACACTGAAGGATCTTAGCTTAGACATTTAGAAGATTTGAAGGACCATTTCCCAAATAAATTTTCGGTTGGGGATTTTTGCCTAGTTTTTCCTATATAGAAAGGAGAAAAAGGGGTGAAAAATAAAAATGTGTGTGTGTGGGAGGGGGGGTGGGTGTTTACAAGCTAGTTAGAAAGTAGAATGTATGAAACCAGAATAAGTAAGATGGGACAATGAAGGATTTTGTCTAAACCAGGAGGAGAGTAAAGAAGGTCTTGGAAGTATGGAAATGGAGGGTGAAGATCATCACCAAACTCTTGAAGCGTGATGTTAGCATCAGCCTCAATGAAAATGACACCTTCTCTATTACATTCCACCATAAGTTTCCGACCTTCACCTTCCTTGAGTCTTCCTGCGAATGGATAGTAAAATACAAGTGTTTGAGCCAATGCTTCTTTAATGACTGTGACAGGATCTTTCCCTGCAATGGAAGGCTTAGGATGATGCAAGTGTATGAATGGAATTTGGATACACAAGGCATCTTGGTTATCTCTGTTTGGAAGAAGCTTTACTTCATGAGGAGTAGACTTCGCCGGTGATATGAGCTCCGGCTCCTTTGTTCTCACAGTGAAAACAAGATCAGAAGGAAATGGTTGTACCATGGAGAAGATGAAGAAAAGAAAGAGAGAGCAATAACTGAGCAGTATGTATGTTACCTACAGTCTTTAATATAAAACCTAGTTAGAATTCAAATTTGATTCTAAATATAAAATTTCAATCCATTTTATCTCACAAAATTTATAATCCATTCTCTAAAATATCCCTATTCATTACATATATCAAGAGGATTTCCATCTAAGGGTAATTATGATTAAAAGGGACATAGGGAAATTAACTCATTTGCTATAAAAAAACGAACTTAACCAATTTTCTTAATCTACTCAGATTAGTTAAATAGCTATTATATGAAAAATTAGAAGAAGCTTTTTCCACGTGCTTTATAGATGCCATGGATGGAGCGTAAATTTACAGGTATAATGACCCTTAATTTTGAGAACTCAATTAAGATCGTAATTAATTTAAAGGATTTTATATATAAAATTCTCAATAAAGCAAACATTTTGAATTTAACTTATAACTTCATAAATAATCAGTTGAAATGTCACTGGAAGAATAATAAACTACAATATTTTTCCAAAAACATGTCATTTAAAATGTTAGCGTCAGAAAGTTTTTCCAAATATTATTTTTCCTCTGAAAGCTGCTCTTGTAATGAACTGATGTTTACATATGCGATTGTGCTTTTGGTTAGATTGGGTTATTGGGAGATTAAATTCGTTAAATTAAATAATTATGTGGATTAACATGAATTAATTAATTAATGAGAATATTTAAATTTAGTTCAGTCCTAACTTAATATTAAGCACACAACAGATCGAAATAAGCTGTGTTATGCATAAGCCTACTTAAGTAGATGCTTCAACCTACAATCTTTTTCAGGAGAAAATTACTAGAGGGTCTCAAAAAAAGAACATATTTACCGGAAAAAAGTCATGTAATAACTTTACAGCTTCTAATAACAATAGGTTCCATTCGAGACTTTCTGTAAAAAAGAGGACTGTTTAGAATGCGATCACACATATTCATTCCTAGTTTTGCTACATGCATGTCCATTTTCAATGACTCTCAAATATTTTATCTTACTGTTATGTGTAGCTTGGCCTTAGATCTGAAATCGTGATTGAGGATCATATTCCTGAAGAACATCATGGTGCACCACGCAGATCCGGGAGAGGTTCCCCATTCCAAACGAGAAAATCAGAAAAAGCAAGCCTACACACACAGAAGCATTGATATGTGCAGATCTTTTACCCCCAACAGAAATTTTTAGGGAGCCTTGTCTTCCAAGTTAGTTCCTTTGATTCTTAATATAAGAACAAGTTGAAAATTTGATTTAGTCCTAAATATAAGACCTCAATCTACTTTATCACTCATCTTTTTCCAAAATATTCCTATAAATTGCAAGGAATTCCTACCAAGAGATCATTCTAATCATTTATTGAAGATATCAATGTACATTTGTAATAAGTAACCAACTTAACTAATTTTCTTAATTTTTCTAAATTAGTTATCTAGTTCTTATATTAATAACCAAAAGTAATACAATACAATGGAAATTTATATTAATTTAATAGCAGTTGTGCCTGCCAAAAATTGATTCGGGGATTTAGTCATAGTGCTGGAAATGGTTTGTCTTTTCGGATGGCCACAGTTGAATGTGACAATCTGTTACTTGGCAGTGATTATTCATCCATCGCTATATTTTACTTTGATCAACAAATTTTGTGTGTGTGATTAGGATCCCCTTTGGTTACATATTCTATACAGCTAAAGAGAGATAAATATATAATAGTTGACTTTAGCCTCTATATAGAAGTACAAGTCCCCCAATACTTATCAGGTTACACAGTTAGAGAGGACTTAAGTTAGCATGTATGTCTAATCTAATTCACCTTCCCTCTTCATCACTATCAATCAACATATCAATACAATATAAAAAGACCTATAGCAAGTTGCACTATTTACGAGTCCTTGTGAAATTGATCCATTCAACTTCAATTTACAGCCTGAGCAGAATATCATGCCGGATATTCTGCATGTTACTCAACAATTTCCATCTGATATCAGCAAAAATGTCAGCCATAGGCATCCATTGCATAGCAGCTATAGCCAGTTTGTGGGCATCATTCATAAAAATTACTTCTTCAGTTCCTCTCATTGTCATAATCTATAACCTAACCATAGTAAGTACCTTGAACCTCTGCTAGCTGCTACAGATGTAGGGAAATGGAGTGAGAACAAGAGAGGGGTTACACGGGCTCCATCCCATCTACACAACCAACCCCCCCCCCCCCCAAAGAAAAAAAAACCCCAAAAATCCCCTCCTCATGCAAACCATAGCTTGAGGCTTAACAATAAGATTCTACCATTTCACATGCAAAGCATGCAACAGCCAGTATCTTTTGTAGCAGTACTAATGGAGTTATTTTAGTCTAGCTGTAACAAGAGCCACGGGCACTCCATATAAACAGGGCAACAATAGCATCGAGTGATTTTGCTAAGGTTACAGCTAGAGATTCACTAGACCCATTCTTTGACAAGCAATATTACATAATCTGTGACTCATTAACCATGTGGAGCACAAGAGATATGCCCAGTGCCATCGTCCTCTCCTCATGCTCTTGTTCTTGATAAGGTTCATCAATAAAGAAACCTCATACGATGAAGAGTAAACCGATGGATTGATCAATGATAATCATTATGATAATGTTTCATCTTAGGAAGAAGAAGAGTTTATTCAAACATGTAGATTAATGCTAAGAGTTAGAACATTAGTTAAACAACGATTTAAATTCTTAATGTTTATAGCTAATCAGAGCATTTTGAATCCCTTAATCTACAAGTGCACTCAATGCTACCAATTAATATGAATCCAACCCCTGAATGTGGAACACATAGTCAATAAGCTCCACAGAAGCAGACATGAATCATACAGCTCAATTAATAAATGAACCTAGTCAAAGAATCCTAAACACTCATAAACCATGCAGCATGCTGGATTTTAAAACTGTACTTTCTAAAATGGATTGGCTAACCTTAACTTATAGACTATAGAAGATGGCATGTCTTATATCCTGTCTCAAAAACTCAACTGCCCACTTTGATCCCTAAATCAACTTCAATAGAGTGGAATTTCTATGGCCCTGTATTGGTGACTCAAAAAACAGCCATAAATTTTTAATCCTGAATCTCCAGTTAAAGTTCAAAAATAGAGTCTAAACTAAATGGCACTTAATATTTACCAAGAGGGGAAAATAACCAGCTGATCAGAAGGCACAAGATACTGATTCTAAATGTGTTAGAAAGTCGAGATAAATTGTAATCAATGTAAATATCGGAATCCAAAAGCAGACAGAAGCAGTATAGACCTCACATCATCCATTCTCGCCAATATTAAAAGCCACGATTAAAGTAGCATCAAACACTATAAGCTCACTTATCACAACGAACAGCTCAGTCTTAGTAAGTAATAACTGGGGGGGGGGGGGGGAAGCCTCCATTGAACAATATTAGAACTTGAAACTAATCATTTAAAACAGAAAATAACTTTCTGTTGATAATAAGACTAAAGAGTACTATCCTTCAAGCCTTTGATTACTTCTGCGAGGAATTGGGTCCCCTCTTCTTCCCGAATCCTACCACTGCAATTACAAGAACAAGGATCAGAATCAGAGAACCAAAATTACAACATACCAAGAAAAAACTGATATACATAGATATAGAAATCGAGCAATTTTTTGAACTAACCGGCAGTGACGAATCGGCGATTGTACTGCATGCGCTTGTAAGCGCGTCCCCGGGGCTTCTTCTTCTTGTCCTGCTTGGCCACTTTGGGGGTTTGCCCTCTCACTTTTCCAGCACGAGCCAACGATCCATGAACCTTACCTGCAATTCCGGTAAACCCAATAAATCAAAACAATCAGAAATCCAAAGAGATCGAGAGTTGGGTAACATAGCAAAATCAGTGAGTTGAAACCAACCCATGTTTGTGGATTGACGAGTTCGCCGCCAATTGCTTGTTGTACTCGGCACAAAAACGATAACAAGGAACAGAATCCTCGGGTAGAAAGCTAGGGTTCGATTTTTAATCAAATGATTTATTTCGGCTTTTGACTTGGGAACTTGGGGTAATTACACTTTTACCCAATACACCAATTTAATTATGATTTAGAACTAAAATATTTTAAGCTACTTAATAAAAATTTAATTGCTTAAATTAATACACCTCTGGTCCTCAATATAAGACTTCATTTGACTTTTATTTTAATCCTAAATATAAGATTCTAATCCACTTTGTCTCTTATATTTATGTATTTTTTTTTTCAAAAAAGTCTTTCTAATAGTGATAATTCAAGCTAATATACTTGATTGGCAATGATATTTTAGGAAAAATAACACATATTTATTATAAAATAACTAATTTAATTTATTTTCTTAATATTCTCAAATTAGTTAACTAACTCTTATAATTAGAACCCGAGGTAACATATACTGACTAATAAATAATAGAAAATAAGTGTTAGCCACTTTTTTAAGGGGTTGGGACAGGCACCCCACACATGCGGCCTCATGCACATCATCACCTAACCTAATGCCCTCCCTTAAATTTTTTGGCAAACTTTTGGATTAATATAATTTTGATTCTTAAAATTTGTACCTATTTTGATTTTATTTCTAAAATTTAAAATTACCGTCGGCTATTAAATATTATCACTTCTTCTAATAAAACTTAGCTTCTTTCACTAAGGCCAACAATCAATGAAAAAAAGGGACCGGATTGGCCAGTTCAACCGAAAAACCGGTGAACCGGCCTCCAGTCCTGTCTGGTTTGAAGAAAAAACCAGATTCAAATGAAACCAAAATGAACCGGAACGAACTGGAAAACACCAGCGAAAACCGAAAAAATTGTTGGGTTGGTGGGTCGCCGGTTTTCTTTTTTTCCCCTTACTTCTTTTTTACTCTTACCGTCTCACTGTTGACCGGAGCAGACATGGATACTGTTGAGAGAAATGGTAAAAGCAGGAAAAAAAAAATCACAAAAAGAAAGACCCATTTGAAAGTCTCTTGTGTGCCGCTTCGAACCCGTGCTCGCGGAAAAGTGGAATGAAGAGTGGAAGACAAGGAGGAAGATAAAGTAGAATGGATGTGCAGAGGGGAAAAAATGGTTATTGTTTACCATCTCCGTTTCAGGAAGAAAGAAATGAAGAGGGACGACTGGAGGAACGAAATCGAATGAGAAAGAGAAGAAGTATAAGTGTTTCAACTTTCAAGATGCAAATTTGAATCTGCCGTTAAGGAGGAGAGAGGCAAAAAAAAGTGACCTCGTGGTGTGTTATGGAAGAGAAAAAGTCAAGTGTTCACGTGAGGAAGAGAAAAGGAAGAGAAAAGAGTATAAATTAAAATAATAAAAAAAAGAAGAAGATTGTATTGGGTCGGAAGAAGAGGGAAAAGAGGAAAAAAAAATTATAGACATAAATATTTTGTAATATCCTAAAAAATTATTTTGTAATATGAGTAGTCATTCAAAATATATTATTTTTTATAACTAAAATATAAATGTTTTTAATTATTACCGGTTTAACCCGATCTGACCCCGATCTGATCAATTGACCCTTGACTCATTGTTTCAATCAATTTAATATCCGGTCCGGTTTTTTGTTCCTTGCCAACAATAATTGGTAGCTCTATATATACGTTTCCTCCTTATTCACAATTACTCAAAAGGCCATGCATGAAATGACAAAAAAAATCATAAAAAAGCCCACCTGCATATAAAGGCTTAGAGCAATATTTCTTTTAGAGCTTGAAGCTGGATTAATTTTTAAGCTTGTTTCTTGTTCGTAAGTTTTATTTAGTTGGTTAATATATTAGTATTGTTCAGCAAAATATACTTTGATAATGATTGATTTCTCCCATCCTAAAATATTGTGGTCAATTTATATTTTAAAATTAATGCTATTTCAAACAATGAATCTACAGATAACAATCTTTATGTCATTGCTTGTCAGCCAAAAGCCTAATTTCCATGATACTAAACTAAAACCTTTTACATATAACTGGTTGCAAGCCCAGATAAAGTATAAAAGTTGTGTTAATCTGCTGAAAGCTAACGTGAAACTCTGTCAAATTTTGTTTCCAATTTAAAGTGTAGTGCTGTGCAATTTATGAGGTTGGCTCTATCTATTGGATAAAACTTGATTATTGTAATGCGATATCAAGCATAAATTATCAAAATCATTTTAGTGAAGGTACAAATGGCTATTCACAAAAATTAACAATGGCATCAGCTCATATGACTTGAAGGTTTCAGAGAAGTTACACTCATACTTACGAATGTCACTGCACTAATTTGGAGGTCACTATGTGCGAATTGAGAAGAATGGAGTTAGAGGCCTGTTCTATACTGGAGTTAGATAAACGTGACTTTGTATGAATATAATTTTGAAAATTGATATTGGATGAGAATTAGTATGGTTGACACTGTGATTTCCATTTGCCACTTCTTTTTATTAATAAAAATAACTTTTAAAGGAATTGATTTTGTTTAAATATTGTTTGTCATATCTTATATGGATGTTATCGTTTTCTTTTTTTCCCACTGGATTTCTCTCTAATTTGCTTTTATTATTATACTTTATTAGTTATTAAATATTACCTCCGATTCTAAATATAAGAGCTAGTTGACTAATTTCAATAGATTAAGGAAAGAAGTTAAGTTAGTTATTTGAAATAAATAGGTGTTGTCTTTCCTAAAATGTCCTTGCTAATCAAGTATATTGGCTAGAACTACTATTATTATAAGAACTATCTTAAGAAAAAAATACATAAATATAAGAGATAAAATGGATTAAGGTCTTATATTTAAGACCAAAATAAAATTCAAACGAGATCTTATATTAAGGGATGGAGGTAGTATAGTTTAATTTTTAAATTTTATTTTAGTATTAAATAAAAATTATTATGCGAAAATAACAATAAAAGAACCTGGAAAATGTAAAATTTCCCAATAGATACTTGAATTGATTATTATCCCAGAAAAGTGCAAAATACTGAAATAGAATGTTAAAATTCTACCAAAAAGACACAAGTGCCCCTATTTATAATTTCTATTTCAAATTGAAAATTTATCATTACTGGCTGAAGTGTAGAAGCTAAGCATTTTCTAAAGATATGATTTTTCCACCCTCATTTTTCCTAGTCTTTATGTTAAAGCGACTTGTTAGCTTTTATTCTTAAATGGGTAAAATGTATTCAAAAGTTATTATTGGTATATCAAGTTTAAGAATTGACGCTATTTCATCCTTTCAGGTTATTCACAACTTTCGTATTGATTTTGACTATATTTTATCATATATCAGCAACTTTCGTATAGCAATGTCATTCATAATTTTTATATAAGTATTGACTACATTTCATTAACTATTAACAACTTTTGTTTAGCAAATTCATTCATAATTTTTATATAGATATTGACTATATTTTATTAGATATTAACTACTTGTCCAAAAATATTGGGAAAATCATAAAAAAAGATCCTAGAAATTGAAAAACCGCATACAGAGACCTATTCACAAAAATTATTATCATTTGTTTATCAATTATTATCAAAATCCATAGTAATATTATAACAGGTTCCTCTTTGTAATTTTTCTATTTTTATAGTCGACTACTGGAATATTCCTCCAACCAGTGGGGCCGTCGCACTAACAATTCACCTTTTTTACATGTAAAGGGCATATGTGTCATTTCAGTCTAACTTCAGTCTAACTTCATGATTTCATTTTAGGATTTTGTACTTTTCTTTAGGTACGGAAAAATGGTCACAAGCTCGGACCTAAACGAGCGAGCCCGTTTAGGCCCAAGTCTTATAAATAGAAGATTTTTTTAGGCCCACCCTTTGAGATGACAGACTTAGGGTTGACCTACGGGATTTTGACCCCTTTAAATAAAATGTATTTTTCATTTTTTTTATATATTTTATTGAAATAATAAAAATAAAACAATAAAATTACTAGTAAAAAAATATAAATATAAATAAAATTAAGTTATAAACATAAATATCATCATATCTAAATATCTATCACAGTGCAATAGGGTTTATTAAATAAACAATCTAAAGGGAAGACAGATATAAACAACTAAATAAACATTAAGTTTGGTAAATAATTACAATGTAGATGATTTAAATAATTAACAAAACAGTTTAACTAACAAACACGGTATACATAAATAATAATGATCCTTAGTTCTAAATTCATTTCTAACTATAAAAATGATATAGATCTTTATTTTAATTTAAAAGATTCTTTAATTAATTCTATTCAAGCATAAAAAAATATGGAAGAATAACAAATAAAGATCCTAAAAATTACACACACAATATTTTAACAGGTTTTGACAACTTATAAATAACAATACATTTTTGTGAATATGCCTAATTTTAAATTTTGTAATTTTTATTTTTTTGTTGTTTTTCCAACAACTATAGTATTTTTTTTCGTGAATGCTGTCTGTGTGAGCTGTTAGGGGTGAGTGAAACTAAAAGTATGTTATATGTAAAATGTTAAGATTTTCTTTTTTAAGTTGAACAAAATTATTGGTAGGTCTAAACAAGCTGGACCGTTTATTTTTGGGCCCTACAGGGCTTGTCCTTTCAAACCCAACTTTCCCTTCAAAACTCTAAAATACAAGCCCAGTCCTCGATTTGAACAGAAACAGGTTCGGCCCAACGGGTTCAATTCGTTTTTCCGGCTCTAGGTACCTTTAAGGGGATTTCACATTATTCAAGCTTTTTAATTGTCATTTTCGCAATTGTACATTAGCAAAATTGTAAATATAAAATTGGTAATAAAATACTTAATAAGAAGTATAAATTTAAAAAGAAAAAAAGAGGAAATTGTGAGAAGCAAGACAAAGATTAAAGAAGAAGATGCTGTATTAGCAAATTTATTATCTGTTTCGAAAAAATAGATAGTGACAATAACAATATCAGCTTAGTTTTATATTTTTCGGATCTTTTAAAATAGAAATCGGGTTTTCTTTTCCTATCTTCTCTTTTACGAAATAAAACATGAAAAAGACGTACATCCCTCTCAAGGGTGAGTTAATTAATTAATAATGCAGAATTATTTAAATTTGGAGTAAAAATACACTAACACTCCTCTAATATTGCAGAAATCTTTCACTATTTTAAAAATATATATAAACCTCTTTTAAAATTAAAAAATATATGTTATAAAAGCATCTCTTATATATTTGAGAATCCATTTTCATTTATTCAATGTTAATTAACTGTTAATTTTGACTTTTAAACTTTTATTTTGACTAAAATATCCTTCTTAGCATAAAAATGGTCTAAAAAATTATATTTGTCAAAAAAAACTTTATACAAGAAAATAATTTTGATACATATATTTTTGAACTTTCTCATATGTTATAAATTTTCTATTTTTATTATATACGAAATCTTATAATTTTAATTTTTCATCACATATATTAGAACTTACTTATTTAGATTTCTTTTAAATAGGTACAAAATATTTTAAATACATATTTTTATCATATAGTATAAATTATGGAGGTTTGGGAGATTATATAAATCATTTAAATTCATAATTAAAATTTTAAACTAAAATTTTGTTACAAATATTTATAAACTCATTTAGTCAATCATATATTAATTTAATGAATTAATCAAATTTTCATTCAAATTTTTTATGTCTATATTAGTTAAATTACTTAATTTTCTGTCCAATATGATAAAATCATTAAACAAATAATTACTTGTTAAAATAAAAAAATAATGAAAAGAATGAAAATTAAAAAAAATAAAAAATATTAAATTCTTCAAAATAATTTTAGCCAAAATTAAGGATTTATTTTTATGAACGGTAAATTAGTAAATTAAAATTATTTTATTATAAATTTTAATTAAAAGTCTCATATCTCTTTATTTAGTTCAGCTAGCACTCAGTAACAAGGCTCTATAAATAGAAGTCCTTCATACAAAATAATAATCTTTTGAACTGTCTTCCTAGCCTATCTTTTTCAAAACTCAAAACATCCACCGAGAATGTTTTAGTATTTATTATTATTCGGAACATAAAAATATGAGGAAGCTGTCAAATGTGTTACATTGGTGATTATGGTGTTGTTAACTCTAGAATCAATAGCTATAATAGAAGAGATACATTGAGTGGAAAGATTTTGTAGTAACGACAACTGACTTAAGAATTGATAAAGTCATTGTTATTGATCCAAGTAGAATAGTTAATTCTACCATTCAAGGTGCTTTTGATCTCATTCTTAATAGCTATCAATCCAAAATCAAAATCCTCATTCATCCTCAAAGAAGGGGCTATTCTGACTGGGGAGAAATATATAAAGTAAACTTTGTGATCACTCTATTTAACTTGATAAATGACAGTTGACCAAAGTGAAGCAGGCAATTCAACCGTCATTCAAGGTGCCCTCAATCTCATTCTTAATAATTATTAAGTCAGAATCAAAATGTTCACATATCACGAGTTTTATAAATGCTTATATAATATTATACGATTCATGTAACTAATATCAGCTAGTGAAATATAAAAATGGATGTTGTTGTAATATATGACTTTGTTCATGTACACTAGTCCTTTTGTAGGAGCCATGGAACGATATATGGGCGCATCAGCCTACAAGTGGAGCGAATAAATGCCAACAAATAATATAAGGGATTTATAACAAGTGTATTTTAATTAGATATTAAAGTAAATTATCCAAGTTTTAAATTTTTTAAAAAAAATACTTAAGTTAGGTTTTTTATATCTATCATACCAAATTCTCCAATAACTAATGCACATGGTTATATGTGATTAAAAATTTGATATAATGGATATAAGAATTTTGATACAAAGCATTGTCCAATTTTTTTATCAAGTATATTTATGAAAATTTGATTTTTTTTCAATAATAAAATATAAACAGTACCTCAAACAGAATTGTTTCTAATAGAATAATATATATATATATATATATATCTATTAGAAAAAAGGAAAAATGAAGTCACTACCTTCAGCGTCCCATTCAACGCTCATCCTATAATTACGACATTAAATACACACACACATGTGATATTATTTATAATATGTAAATGTATATTAATATATATCCAATATAAGTATATAAATTTCAATGTATAAATATTTTAAATTATATATATCAACGTATATATTAATATTCATGTCAATATTGGTATAAAAAAATTCATATGAATAGATATACTACTTTCTATCCTTGATATAAAAACTAATTGACTAATTTGAGTGGATTAAAAAAATTAGTTAAATTAGTTATTTGTAATACATAAGTATTGTTTTATTAAGATACTTTTGCTAATCATGTGCATCAGCTAAAACTACCATTTAATAAAACATTTAACACGTGCAAGTACTACAAGGGTTATTTTAAGAAAAAATAGATAAATATAAAAAACAAAATGAATTTAAATTTTATATTTAAATCCAAATTGAATATTAGGGATCGGGAGTGGTACATTAAAATATAAAATATAATATTAATATATATATTGACATAAAATTTGTAATATTCTTTTAAATAAATTCAAATATTTATATAATTAATAAAATGTAATTCATTTTTTACCAGAAAAATGTAATTCATTTAATAAATATTTTATTTATATTGGGTCAATAATAGTATTTAACATATTAATTAAAATAAAAATATTATTATTTAAGTAATATTTTATAAAAATAAATGGAAAAGCAAAAGCTAATTATAGATTACATCATATGTATTTTTTTCATTGCCTTAAAATTTATTTTTATGTAAACCATTTATATATTATTTTAAAACCTTATTTGTAAATATCTACAATATCTTTTCAGTTTTTATTTTTTATCTATGATTTATTAATTTATTAAAAATTTTAAACTAAATGTATGGTTTATATTTATATTTCAAGATAATATTAAAAAACTATATAACATCGTATGAATATATTCAATATATTTCTTTAGACAAAAAGTGTGATTACATGTAATCTATGTATAAGGATACCTTAGGTGTGAAAAGGAGAAAAGAAAAAAAAACCCTCATATAATCTAGTATCCTTCACAAGTCAAATTGCTCGTTAACCAAAATTACTATTTGGCAAATGGTGTTTTTACTATAGTGATTTAGAGAGGTGTTTTGTCCAACTTGAAGAATAGCACACCAAAAAAAAAAACATACTATACCTCCGGTCTTAAATATAACTAGTTAATTGACTGCTGCATTTTAGAAACTTTACTTAAATTAGTTATTTATAAAATGTATGTGTTGATTTTTTTTAAAATATCTTTATCTTTATTTGCATTGGAAACTACTCTTTTGGTTCTATTTATAAGGCAAGTAGAGAAGATATTTTTTGTTCAGATTTATAGGGTACTGAGAGAAATTTTTTATATAAATGTACTATTTTACCAATTAGTTATTATTGTGTTGACTTTGTTTATATAAAATATAATGTATATTAAATACGAATGCAGTTGAAAAATTATTGAATTTTAAATAAAATTTAATGTTTTTCTTAGTTTGTATAAAACATGTTGAAAGTGATTTATACACAGGACAAGAAGAGTACCTCTCAATGAATATCTCTTAACACGTGTGAGGAGAGTTTTGGGAAAAGAATTATAAAATTAGAAGGCAAAGTAGATTAGGTATCTTCTTATATCTAGCACCACATGATGATTCTCTTCGCTTTGTCTCAATTATTACTTGTTTTTTTTCTATATTTTGTTTTTTGTATCTCTAATTGTATTTTAATTTTTGCTACTATGGTTGTTCAACTTTAGTGAATATATTGTTTCCAAATTTCTTTTATAAAAATTTCAATATATAAAATATTAGAGACAACATCTTTATAAAAGGAACAGTAATTTAAGCTTGTCGCTTAATATACCTCTGAGAAGGGTGCCTATGAGGAAATTTGAGCACGTTATTTCATGAATCCCCAAAATTAGCAAATCTACTGTATTACTAAAGCGATTTGATATATGTATGTGTATGCAGTATATCTACACACACATATATATATATGAGAGGAACTTAATCTACAAACTTTTTAAAAAAAAAAAACAATTTTTCTGTCATCAATTTCAAAACATCAGCTATTAATTTGTTAGATTCATGGCGGAAAAAATACATTTTTTATCAATTAATAATTAAGTGCCCGTTCTATATTGGAGGTAGGTAAAAGTGACTTTGTGCAAATATAATTTTAAAAATTGATATTGGTTGAGAATAAGTTTTGTTGACTGTGATTTCCATTTAAAAATTCTTTTTTTCTTGATAAAAATAATTTTTAAATGAATTGATTTTGTTTAAATATTGTTTGTCAAAATCATCTTTGCACGTATAATCATCTTATAGGGCTTTTATCGTTTTCTCTAATTTACTTTTATTATTATATTTTATTAATTATTAAATACAGTTTAAATTTTAAATTTTGAGTTTGGTATTAAATAAAAATTATAGCACATGAGCAAAATTTTAAATATAAAATTTTTAATAAAATACTCAAAAAGAATTACAAATAGAAAAAGAAAGAAAGAATATTGTGAGAAGCAAGATAAAGATTAAAGAAAAAAATGCCGCTTGACCCAAAAAAAAACTACTATATTAGAAAATTTATTATCTGTTACGAAAAATAGCTGAAAATACTGAAAATAACTATATAAGTTATTTTTGTATTTTTTATATCTTTTTAAATAGAAATTGGGCTTTCTTTTCCTATCTTATCTTTATCCAAAGAAAGCAGGAAAAAGACGTATATCCCTCTCAAGCGCGAGTTAATTAATTAATAATGTCAGAATTAAAAAAATGTATTTTCAATATTTTTTTAATCTAAATTACAATGTTTTTATTGAAATCAAAATATCTAAATTATCTCTTAAAAGAATAAAGGATATATATATATATATATATTTATCTCATGACCATGATTTAATGCGAGGACTAAAGGCTTTGTAAATACAAGTCCTGTGACCGTACATCAATTCATGTAATAATTAATCGATCAGGCAGGGGATATGGAGATAAAGGAGCAGCAGTTAGAATTGACAGTGATAAAGCTATGTTCTACAGAGTGATCTTCTTAGGGAATTCATTTCTTTTCTCATTGTTACATTCAAGAACTGTTATATGTTTTTTTTTTTTAATATTTTGATTTTTAAATTTAACTTAACATTATCGATATTTTTAAACATGCCGTCACTTGAGGCATGAGCTTGAAAACAAATAAATCTATACTCCTAATTGAGGAGTTGATATTAATCCTATATGTAATACTTATTTCATATTTTTATTAAATTTTTTAAATTAACCCTATTGATATTTTCAATAATAAACAAGTAGGAGAAGGAGAAAGGAAATTAAAAAATATATTACTATATTTTAGAAAAAAATATCATATTACCTGATTTAACTGTAACTAATTTAACTGACATTCTTAATATATTCAAATTAGTTAATTAAGTCTTACATTGAGGATCAAAAGAGTACATTTTATATGGGTAATACTTATATCAAGTTTTTTATGTCCCTTATGTTAAGTTTTCTAATCACACGTAGCTATATATCTTATTTTTTGAAATCCAAATGAAACAAAAAAAAAAAAGACCATGTGTAATTAGAAAACTTGATCTAAGTTTTTTTTTTTCATTTTATATTTCATATTGGCATTGATGATATGTTCTACATATTTTTATATAATCTAATAACAGCAAATTAACATACATTAGCTTTTAGTGTGTCATACATTAGCTTCTACATATTTTTATATAATCTCATCCCTCACTTACTTGATTATGATTGAGGGGGTATCCATAAGGATAGTTTAGGAAAAATTAATAAATATAAGAACTACATTTTATATTTAGGACTAAAATTAATTTAACAATTAGATCTTATATTAAAAACCGGAGGAGTATAAATTATGAATTTCGAAGATATGTTGTAATAATTGTGGTACTGCCATGTTTGGAGAACACATGAACAAGGGAGGAGGAGCAGATAGAGCCGGAAGGCATCCTTTGTGTATCTCACAGTTTATCTAATGCTCAAGCAATGAGATTCCTAGGCAGAACCTTTATCAACCGATCTGATTGGCTTCGAATATGGTTATTAAGAGGGATATTTAAAGTCTTTAATTGTAACTTCGGCTTGATCTTGTTCATTAAATTCATAGTTTTTTCTTTTTATATCATTTTTACTTATTTATAAATTTAGAAGTTTAATTGTAATTTTAGTGAATAAGATGAATTTTTTTGACATAAAGTTGGCCTAAAAAATTTAAGCCAAATTATTGATAATTTGAGTCTTTGTTCATATACATCCGTCTTTTTATAATAGCCATAAAATGAAATGCATGCATCAACGTACAAGTGGAGCGAATAAATGGCAACAAATAATATAAGGGATTTGTAACAGGTGTATTTTCAATAAATATTAAATTATCCAAGTTTTAAATTTTTTATTAGGTATATTTATAAATATTTGATCATTTGTTTTCAATAAAAGATAAATAAAGTTGTTCCTAAGACTCATAGCAAATCAGCAATTAGCATGCTCCGAGTTTGGTGATAAATATTTTATTGAACACACAAATATTTTCTTAATAATATTTCTACACATGATGGTTCTGCTCACTTTATCTTAAGGGATAATTAATATATAAGTCCTTATAGTTTTAACTGGTTTTTAATTAGGTCCCTATAATTTTTTTTCTTTTTATCAGGTCCTTATACTTTTATATATTTTTAATCAAGTCCTTATAATTTTTTTTCTTTTTATCAGGTCCTTATTGTTTTACTTTGTTTTTAATTAGGTCCTTGTAGTTTTTATTATTTATTTTACAAATAATAACATTTTAAAAATAATAAATTATTGTAACAATCTTATGTTAATATTCTTTTAAATTTTTAGTTAAAAAAATATATTATTATTTTCAATTCGAATTTTTATAATTATAAAATTCAAATTATAATAATAAATTTTTCTAAAATTAAAATATGATTATAAATAATTTATATTTAAGTATAATTATTATTCTGATTATTTATTAATTACTAAATGATTATATTAATTATTTTGTCCAACTATATAATTATTAATTTAAAAATGAAATTAATTTTAAAGAATAAAGTTAATAAATAATTTTTCAAAAACTACAAAGCACCTAATTAAAAAATAAGTGAAACTATAAGGACCTGATAAAAAGAAAAAAAAGAAGAAGGATCTAATTAAAAACACACGAAAGTAAAAGGATATGATAAAAAGAAAAATTTTTATAAGGATCCAATTAAAAATCAGATGAAACTATAAGGACCTGGAGATTAATTATCCCTTATCTTAATTATTACTTGCTTGTTTCTATTTTATTATTATTTTTGTATCTCTAATTGTATTTTAATTTTTGCTATTGTTTTTATTTAACTTAAGTGCATATATTGATTCAAAAAAAATTTTATATAAATTTCAATCTCTAAAATATTGGAGACAACTTCTTTATAAAAAGAGCAGTGATTCGTATTTCCTAAGTTATAAGTGTTAATTTCTTATACTAAACTTTAGTATTAACAACTTTAGCATAGGAAACATGAGAAATTCTTGTATGAACCTGGTCTGCCACCTCATTTGAAGTCTGACCAACCACAAGCCAACAACTCAGAATCATGAATCCTAGCTGTCTGATGACTCACCTGCTCCTTGAGCAATTCAAATTTTATTTTAAAAAAATAAACCACTTAATTTGAGCCCGTCGAAGCAGCGTGTGTGCCTGAAGTCCCTAACCCAGCCTCGCAGCTCCTTCTCTGGCGGGAGTTCGTATCGTCGCCGGTAGGGAGTTCGTAGCTTTGTGGCATCGTCGATTTCAATTTCGCTGGGGGTGCACGTTTTTCCCACGGCATTTGGTATGTATTCTTCCTCATCTATCACGTCTTTTGTTGCGTCTTCTTTAGATTTGTTATTGGGCGAAGAAGGTTTAGAGCTGCCGACGACATCTTCAAACACTTGATCTCCATCGACGCCCAGACGGGACGATTATTACAAGTTTTGATATCTCGAACGGTCTTGATATATGTACTGATTCGTCTACGAAGGGGGAAAATGTGATTATAGTGTTGTTCGAGGCTGTCCATATAGGATCTGTTTTACTTGGTCCTTCGTTTGTTTAAAAAAAACTAGAGGTCGAAGAATTATACAAGGGAAAGAGTGACAAATTAAAATTTGTTTAAGCACTTCAAACAAACGATTATTGCTGCATCAGACAATGATTTTATCTATTCCTTGGTTATTATTGATTCTTCCCTGAATTAAGTTCAGAAGAAGAAAAAATTAGTCATCATGATATCGGAATAACACTAATCTGCGTTGCTGTAACCTTATTCTTTCCTCATATTTCTATCGTTAGAGAAGAGAGCAAGAGCTTTCAGTTTCTGTGAGCTACATGGAAGATATTTATTGGCTCCAAAAGCTTGCTCTGTATTGACACAGATGAGAATAAAACTGTGCTGGTGGCGTCCATTTAATTAATGCATTCCATCATAACTTGTCAGTGTGAATTAAATTAATAGCAAGTCCTTCCCTTAAAACCATAGAACTGAAGTGACTATGTGAAGTCTTTGAAATTCAAAGTCATTTGTATGGATCTAAATCAGCAGCAAACTTGTCACTTATTAAATCGCATTGATTTTCAGTTCAAAAAAGAGTGGCATTGGTTTCTTTTTTTTTTTAAATTACTGTTTATGTTGAATTAATTTGACAAGTGTTTTCAATTACATGCGATGCTCTTGTAAGCCTGTTGTTATAACTTGGAGCTTTTCCTTTATATAGGTAGCAAAGAGGAAACATTTTTTGGCTCAATAAGGATACTATGCCAATTAAATAGAATTCAATGCAATCGATGCAGGGTTGCCTTCCAAGCTTCGTTTCATGTTGTAGCTTCAAGGAGAGGAAGAGGAGGATGAGTCCTACAGTAACAGCCAATGGAAAAGTTTAAACCTAGCTGGGAGCTGATGAAAATAGTGTCTTATTGATTGACAATTGTAAAAATTGATCATGATGCAAAACCAACTCTAACATTTCAAGGTTGGGTACAGAGTGTTGAGTTGAGATTGTAGTAGCGCAGTTACTTTTGGATGCTTTATTGTGAGGATTGTACAGTTTGTACTTGCGTGTCTTTGTATTTTAGCTTGTGAGTGTTTCACTTGGAAAAACATGCTTATTTTAGCTTGTAATCTACATGAGATTGATTTTTTTTTCCCTGCACTTGCGATCAATTATGTTACATCTGTACTAATTCGAGTAGCTTAAATAGTCAATATATCGTAGTGAATGTGACAATTTTAACATGGAATCATATTTAGATAGCATTATGTATCTGTTGTCATGTACTCAAATTATGTATTTTGGATGTTGCACAAAATCATATTCACGAAACGCATCTTTATTGATGATAGTTGTCTCTGCCTCATTGGGCATTACACCATACTTTGAAAGCATCGAATTACAAAATCATATTTGACAGAATAAAAGCATCATACTTCAAAGTACAAAACAGCTTCAAAATAGCATACTTCTTAGTATAAAGCTACAGACTATTACATGAATACAATTAACAAAGGTAACATGACAACAAATAGCCCCACTTGCATAATATGCATCTCCGTTCTTCTCTTGACGCCTTGTATTGCCTTCTTTTTCTCTAAAATTGTCGTATCTTTATTTGACACATTCATATCTTGCTCTGAAATCCTCTTCTCTATCTCTTCAATACCCATATCTTGCTCTTTAATCTTTTCTCCTCTCGCTCTTTAATTCCCCTTTATTTCTCTTTGTCAAATAAGTAATTTTCCAAAACAAGATTTCCATGTTTGTATTCATGCATGCTTGGGACTTGCTCCTCATGTCCAAAAGAATCTCCTTCACGACTTTTCATAACTCCACCAATAGTACCTTTACTTGATGCCACTGGATGCTGGCTTCGACAAGTTTTAGTACAAAAATGAAACAAAATAATATTTGCAGAATTTAATAGAAAAACGAAGCAGAGTAATATTTGCAGTAAGCAGGGGATAAAAGATTCATATGCTTAGAAATTTCTGCATACACCTAGAGCAAACTATATCAGGATTTTATATAAGCAATTTTGTTACACCGACTCAGTACAATAATCTTAAATTGTATCCA
This sequence comes from Neltuma alba, assembly GCF_004799145.2. NCBI lineage: Eukaryota > Viridiplantae > Streptophyta > Magnoliopsida > Fabales > Fabaceae > Neltuma > Neltuma alba. The sequence continues at coordinate 6,364 of NW_021635332.1, read as the reverse complement.
GCAAAATTAACCCAAATGACATGCTGCCAGTAAAACAAGATCACTTCAGATCAGCACTAGTCGCTCACATATGGCAAATTCAGAACCGGAAATATATATTGCTTAAGTAGTAAATCCCAGCTAGAGACCTTTTAGATAACACAGTCAATAAGCTTATTCAACCACATTAAGAACAAGGAATGACCAATGAAAGTGTGCAAGTGCATATGGCATCTTCAAAAAAACACACATAGCTGGGTGCAAGCTACAGTGCTGCAACTTGATGCTTGAATGGTTATCGCTACACACACACACACCCTTTTATAAAAGCTATCAAAATTTCATAGACCCCAAATCGTGTCTCCAAACCTAAAATCCTTCCTAATGGCAACTGATCAAATCCATTGCACACACCTGCAACATCCGAAATAACCATGGATCTTTGCTAACATTGGCGCATCAATGTGATTTTCATTTTACTCTGAAATATTTTTCCGCTAAACCCCTCAGGGCTTCCAAGTAATATGTGACATGCAAACTCAAAGCTCAATTGGCACAGACACCTACCCACTAGAACTGAAAGGGAGAATGGAAAGGGAAACTCGTGGCTGTTTTGCGTAGCTGCGCAGCAGAAAACCGAGCTATGAAGTGAGGAGAAGAACGGGTTGCATAGAAGAGGAAAGAGAAGGAGAACGCCTAGGATGTGCCAAATGTGCCAAATCAGATTAAAGTTCTGCTGAGTTGTTGGTGTGGTTGGTCAGACCACAAATGAGGCGGCACACCAGGTTCATACAAGAATTCTTTAGACCGTAAGTTCTTTTTGCTTCTGCAATTTATGTTTGTTTCGGACTGTTTGGAAAGCTTATAAATAGTTTTTCAATCGTGCTTTACGGGATACGAGATAATATATAAGAGGAGTTTTGTCTCGACTTATATGAAACGTGTTTATAATTGATTTCAATGGTAATGGCAAATCACATATAAATAAAAATGATATTTTGTTTAAAAAATTTATTATCATCCCTGATGACTAAATTTTATCATCAAGTTTCAAGAATGTTTTAAATAGGAATAACAAAATATTGGAAATTCATGGTGAATATGGACAAAATGAATCAATCTAAGTTGGTCAATCTACATAATAAAACGCAATTTAAATTGTTTAAATGTGAAATCAATAACTGTATTATTTACAATTTTTCACATCACATTAGTCATTTAGGAGCACAAAGAATAACTGATGTCATTCTCTTTATTCGTATAACAATCTACCTTTCTTTGTCTCTTGTTTCTTTTTGACCTTCTGCTCGACTTGTCGCTCAAAACCTTCCACAAATCGAACAAGACCTGCAAATTAATTTATAAAATCAAAAGATTCAGAAAACTCTATCTATTCGTTAATATTCTCTTAATTTTAAACTTCATTCCATGTTTGAAAATGTTTTAAATAATTCTTGTGTTGAAAAAAAGTATTTTGATTAAAACAAAAATTTAAGAGTCAAACTTAATAATCAATTAATAGTTTTGGTGGACAGAAACAGTTTGTGTAACATACATTTAATTTTAAATTTTAAAGTGTATCTGTTTTCAAAATAGGAAGAATATTTTTACAATTTAAGTAAAATATAAGGATAGTTCGTGTATTTTACTCTGAAATAAAGTGCTAAAGAGAAAAAAATAAGAGAAAACATTACGTACCTGGATTCATGGGGGCCAGATTCATCTCTTGATATGCAAAATATTCTGCAGTGATCGCAATATTCCATGATTCCTTCTTCAGCACATGAAAAACGATTTTGAGTGATGAACTGGGACAATACTTCAATTTCTTTCTAAATCGGACAACGTTGTTATTAGGATTTGGGATTTTATATATATAGCGAACCACTCGTTTCTAATTCCTTGGGGACCAAGAAGCTAGTGCTTGCTCACTACTTAACTTATGTCCCAAGTCAAACCGTTTAGAGCCTCACCACAAGTAGACCTTAAATTTTTGTTAGAGGATAGAATCAATTCGCTATATCCAACTGATACGAACAAATCAAAAAGAGCATAAATCCAAAATAATCACGACCCAAGAATACCGGGCTATGCTTCGTGTCATTGTGTTCCTTTTTCTGACCGACTTTAAGTGTGGCTCTTTAAAGCATTTATTTTACTCGTTTTTGCACATATCTCCTCATATTTGGGCATATAACAAGTATGCTTTTTCAAACCATAGTTTAAAAAAGTAGGAATAAAACAAAGCATACAAAAATTGGATATCATCACAAAATCACCAAGTCATTCAACTTCATACAAGATTTTATTTTAATTCCTTACCCTGCCTTTTATCCCAATAGTGTTAGAATGAAAGGATCGAAGATATTTTTTAAAATTAAAGAAACAAATGAAACCTTGCTTTAACTTTATAATACTCAAATTTAACATGACCGTATTGAATATCAGATAATTGTATATATTAAAAAGGAAAAAAGAGCCCAAAAAGGATACCATTTTCACTCTCCTACCTCTAGATTTCAACACTTACATTACACTTTTCCAAATCACATACAACATACATGATAATCGCAAAATGAGTCCTGTACAGCCATGAGAAATGAAACTTCACACAATCACTTTCTGTTCCTTCCTAGGAACAGCAAAGAAAATGGGCTGCAGCAAAAAGATACGTCCCATGTTCAAAACTCCAGCGCACTGCCCATTTCAGCCCAGTAATAACAACCCATATGCCAAATCTTGTATTACAAAACTGGCATATATAAAATAAGAATCAGCTTCTATCATCATCCACATCTTGACAATAAGATGCAGTACAAGTCAGGTTTAGGATTCCCTTAATTGCTTAATTGCTCCATTAAAAAGAGAGAGCAAAAGATTCGCCTCACCTGTCATAGTGTGTTTCATGTGAGTCCCACACACTATTCTCCTCACTTCAATAATTAAAGGATCCAAAATTCATTCACACCTTCTTCTTGCTCTAGCTGCATCGAAGATTGCCCGATTTTCCTTTCATTTTAGGTTGACCAACAGCACGATTCAGGTTGAATCTTCAACTTGCAGCACATTTGAAGATGTGTGCTCGTGAGCCGTTGGATGAACAAGATAGAGACATGATGTTCACCGGCACAGACACACTGCATGCCTCGTGCACAAGAGAACATACAATTCCACAACGGCCTCGCATGAGCATGACTTGAAATATCGTGTCAAAAAACATTTATGAGTTTCATGTCAGGGCATCCCAAATAATAATCGCTGCAAATTAACTATCTTTATACACAGTACAATAACCTATCATCCTAAACAGCCTAGTAACTCTTTTCACCACTAAAAAAACCGCATAATATCAACTACTTTAACTTCTCTTTAAAATGAACAGGTTCCATTGAAGTAGGGCAAAATGAAAAGTTGACCAGAAGAGGGCCTTCCCACTCCATCATTTTCTTTCATATTTTCTTGGTTTTACCGCCAACATTCACATGATAATCAGAGTAAAGCCTGACATGAGATATCAGGTTCTCTGCCTGACCCTCCTGCCATCTGAATCACCACCATCAGAAAGTTGGGCCCACACACTCCGAGATTTCCCCCAGCACTGCAGTAATCATTCTCACACCCTGCAATTGTCATCAACATCTCCGACTGTAGCCAAGGGCATTTTTCTTTCATGGACTGAAATCCATCTGACCTCATCACAGCTGCAGCAGCAGGTCCAAACAAAAAATGCTGAGGATGCAAAACTAGCCCCCCCAAAAAAAAAAAGTACGAAAGTTGGACAAAGTAAAACAAATTTTCCCATAGTTCTATACTAGAATCTAAAAACAACATGCTTCCTGCACTACAGGCATTCTTCTAGCAGATTTAGAGATTCAAGAACATTGTTTTGATGTCTTAATAACTATATTATGATACCTTTACCCTATATGGAAATTTTAAACCAAAGCACTCTTAAAAAAAAAAAAAAAAAGCACATCATAGAGCTTCGTGTTCAACAAAAACTTAAAATGCATTTTACTTTTCCCATGGTTGTTTCCCATCCCATTTCATAGCAAGTGAAGCAAGCAATGCTAGCTAAATATACCTGCTAGATTCTGCGCAGCAAATTTTAAGCAAACATCTTTTAACTCTTTTGCATGGCATCGGTCAGCCCAGGTTAATATGTCAGCAACAGAATTTACACAGATGTCTTTGCAGATACGAGATTCACACATCAACTTTAGCCTCTCCAAGCCATACTTGTCCGCTGCAGCTAACAATTTTCCTGATAATGTCTCAGATACAGAGGATTCACTAGATGAGGTTGACGGGATCACATCCACCTCATCTGTAAGGGTATCTCGATAGATAAAGTGCAGCATGGCCTGTCCAAGTAAGAGAAAGTTTGGGACCGCAAATCACCATTTAAAATAAAAAAAGGGGTAGAACACAGGCAGCCATCCAAATGTTAAACCTAACTGGACAGTGAGGTTAACGTTCAAGGGAAGCAAATTACAAATATGATGAATTTCTACCTTAAAAACCTTAGGTTCTAAATCTGTCACGGTAATTTCCTCTTCATCCTCATCTACACCTCCAAATAATTCAAGGCGAAATTTTGGGGATCTAGCAGCCAACACCAACTTATGAGCAGCAAACTTTTCCCCAGCCACATTAAAAGTAATATCTGAACCCTCCATACTTTCCAATAGCATGCCAAAGTGAGCTCCAATGTCAGATTCTGGAACCTTAACTGAGTGAAGTCGAGGACAATCTACAGCTGAGACTACAACTCCAACTGTACAGTTGAATTTCAGGCAATCATCCTTCAGATAATCAGAGCTTTCAAGCAAAGACCGTCTGAAAAAGCGCTTGTATCCCCTACAAGCACAGATAAACAAGATCAAAATCACACAAATGACAATGAAGAAGGGCATTTTTCAGGTTCGGACAATATCCATTATCTGAAAAGAAAATAGATGCCATAAGAAATAACAAAGGATACACACTAAATTCATCATTGTCAGTGATCTAGCAATCACTATATTCTAGCATATCTAACTGCTTGCAGAAATTACCCTCTAGGCTCTAGCATTCACTTGCAAATAGTTCATTTTTTTGGCCTTCTTTTGTTTGGACAATCACATGCACAAATAGATCAGCATGCACTTCAATCTGGTGAGCAGCATGGGACTTTGGCCAGTAAGCAGTAAGTCAAAATGGATGAACTCAGTAAAATGCAATTTAAATTAAAGTTCACTTAGGCTAACATCAACATTTTAAATTTTAATTGAGAAAATACAACCTCCAATCTCAAATATTTAATACCTACCTCACATGGATTAATAAAATTAGGCCACTTAAATTCGTAGCAACACATAATTTGCTTCCAAATTTTCCCTCAATCAATGGCTGACAATTCTTCTTATAAATCCGATATTTTTTCCTCATGCTTTATTTAATGAGGGACATTTCAGGATAAAAGATTCAAGTGTCTCATATTTGGACCACTAAAGCACCCCAACAAGTGTCATATATTTGAAAATGGGGGTAGTATTAACTAGAAGGTACATATAAAGTCCATTAATCATAATTCAGGAAAAAAAAAAAAAAAGACTAAGACATGTTACAACTTAACATGCTAAATATAAAATATCAAAGTTTGTTTCCAAGAGAGGAAGATAAAAGATAATAACAATAGCCTATGACTATAAAACAATCTAAGCACAAGATTCACATTAAATATGAATATACGCATGATAGAAGAGCAATAAGACAAGTGCCTGTTTAGATTAGCAGTGTACAACTATAATTTTAGATCATCGTAAATTTTATAAGTGACTCTAGCTATAAGTGATGTCGGTTAATCGTAATTTCTGTTTGGATTGTTTTTTTAATAAGTGACTTTAATAATTGTGATTATGTTTGGTTTTCATTCATTAAAATCACTTATAGATGTATAATTATCAAAGAAGCATGAACTTAATAAATATTATTAAATACAATCATTTGGGGAGAGATTTTCAAAGGAGTGTGTGAGGGTAAATTAGAGAAAATTCAGCTGATAAAAATTGATCGAAATTCTTCAAGCGCATATGCTACTCCTTGGTATTTATCGTAAAAGTATGGTAAAAGAGTGAAATCACGATTCATCAGGATTTCATAAAAATTACACAAACAGAATAAACACACTTCATAATCACTTGTTTTGATTCGAATGGGCTTATTTGAGCTCTCACCGCTTAACCAAACAAGTACTAACACAAGAAATGAACGCAATGTATCACCGAATTACTCTGAATATAGCTCTTGGATCTGTCTATCACGAAACGTAGCTTTCCAAAATTAATTAATTACTTTATTCTTAAATATTGAGTTAATTAAATTAAAACCATTAACACATTAA
>NW_021635331.1:0-53660 GCF_004799145.2 Neltuma alba | reverse complement strand
TTCTTTCTTCATCGTCATAGATAACCTTGGTAAGTAAGACTACTTCTAATTACAAAAATTCCTTCATAAAAATTGTTCTACTCAATAGATCTATCTAATGATAGTAATTTTGTGTTGTCTAGAAAAAAATTTTGATGTAGAATTTGGGATAAGTGTGGAGTTTTGATGAGTATTAACCACAGTATTGTAGATATACTATAGTAGATCAATTCTATCGGTTTAAATTTGTCCATTTATTAGTTTTAGCATTTAAAAATTAATTTTTAGTTGAAAAATTTGTTATTTATGAGATATATCATATTTGTACCGATCAAAATTAAGTTAAATAATTTATTTAGGTTATTTGACATATTATTAACATTTTAATTGGTTTAGTTTTATTTATTAGATGATTGGAGGTTTTAAAATAATTATTTTAGCTAAAATTCTATTATTTGTGAAGAAAAGAAATATGAGAGTTATACCATTAAAGTTTTGATTAGATTATTTATTTATAAATATTTGAGGTACTATTGAATTTTTGATGGTTTGGTTTTCAGGTTTGAACTGGAAATGAGATTTTTAGAATTTAAAATATAATAATTTCATATTTAGAAATTTTGAAAAATTCTTTTTATTAAAGTAAATAATCTCAAGAATGTAAATGAATAATTTGAATTGTTAAAAAATTTATAAGTTAGTTCTAAAATATTTAATTTTGGGTTATAAGAGTTGTGAGAATTTAGAATAAAAATTAAATTAAATTAAATTAGGAACTTAACTAATATATACAAGCTTAATTAATTAGCTTATATTGATATGTAATTATATTAAATGTAGATTAATTGTTGGATTATTGGTTTGAGCATGGGGTTGACTTTGTGGTAATTCTTTTTATAGCCTTGGTGAAAGGTAACCACCTTCTACTTATTATGTATGCTTGTATGATGTTTTTGAGTAATTTTGAATTACATGATATTCTTAAAATACCATTGGGATATGATTTGAACAATGAAATGTATTATTATTGAAATTACCGTGGGATACTTCATGTTATTGAAAAATAATTATGAAATTATGAATTTATAAAGTTGACATGTGAGACATAAATTTATTGAGAAATGGTTTTTGAGGATTGATGTTGATTATTGAAATTTAGAAATCTCGATTTCGATAAATGTGAAAGTTATTATGTTATCGGTAAATGATTATTTTAGAAATCTCACGAGTTTAAATACGAGAGGAGATGGTGTTAATTGGTGGAAGACATATTACAGAGAAAATAAGGAGGCAAATTTTGTACATATTATAGAGGTATTAAGGTGGTAGAACGCCAGATGTATACTGGTTGATCTTTTAGCCCTTCATGTGTTGTAGGGCATGTGACACCCACCAGTGGACTAGAGGGGAACCTATGGTCTGGTGTTCTGCTCTGTGGATTTTGGCCTGTTTATATCACTTAATCGGTGAATTTATTACGTGAGCTATTGATCAGTCACATGGGTCAATACTAGCCCACGAGTTCAGTCAGAGGAAATAAAGTGAATTTGAGAGTGAGATATTATGCGCTCGTGTGTGTGTGTGTATATATAACCATGTGACAATTGTGAATGTAATGATTTTTGTAACTGTTCCACTTGACACCTTTCAAACACTTACTTGGTTACTAAGGCTTTTGTTTCATCGCGTGGTTTAACATCTTCAGGTAATAGCTCTAGGGTTAGTCTGTCAGTGAAGGCGGTGAAGACTTGGATATTAAGTTTATCTTGTATAGTCTCTTTCTTGTCATGTGATGAATATTTGTATATTGCCACATATAGCTTTTTGCATACTCTGATTTATCTAAAATTGATTGTCTTGATTACTTTTGTTGCTAGATTGCATGCTGGTAGAAGGTCATAAGTTTCTAGGGGTTTGCTTTTGTGTTTATGAGGGTGGATCCATATTGACTTTTGAAAGTAGTTAATTACTGTTGATATGGAAGAATTTTATTCAAAAAATATCATGTTATGGTTTTAGAGTTAAATGTGACGATCTGAGCTTCGTAAAGCTCAAGACTCAGTTATTGTGAAATATTATTAATTATGGTTTTCATACTGTTTAGTTAATAAAACTCTTATAATCATGATAGACATTTTGAATAACTAGTCCAGGTTTTTTCTATTATGATATGATTAACATTTTTTATGAATCAAATTTCATAGTAGCTTTTTAAAGATTATACTAAAATTCTTTTTTTATCACTGGGCATGATGCTCATTTCTGACTCTCTCAGTTAGCTTCAGCTTCTCATCCTCTTTTTTAGCGTCAAAACATTCACATGCCAGTCCCTGTGCCTCACTAAAAATTCTTTCTGCATCCACCCTATTCCAAATATTCCAACAAGTAGCATCAGTAATCGGCTTTTCTTCCTCTTCCAACTTATTACTGATTCCAACCACCTCAATGAACCAGTGTGTGTAGCACTTTTGAATCCTGTCTTATGATTCTCCATAAAAAGTGTTTGAGTATTGGGGTTATCTGTAACCTCCCCACGTGCTTTCACATAGAGTTTGGCACCTGATAAGAGCATTCAGAACCTCTCTTCAACTTCTTCCTTGGAACTTCTCTTGCTATTTCTGGATTTGGCCTGCTGTTTAACATAGCTTTTGGCAGATTAGGCACCCATTTATCCTTCCCCACTCTCACTTTATTACCATTTCCTATCTTCCAACACATATTTTCCAATAGGAAACCTCTTCCCTCTAACGAACTGCTCCAATCCCAGGACGCTCGTTTGCGTTTCTTTACCTCCAGGAAACTCTCGTTTGAAAAGTGTTTGCCCTTTAACATCCTACACCCAAAATCTCCGGCATGTTGTAATTGTCTCCAAACTGTTTTAGCTAGCATTGAACTCGGAAATCTCTAAAACCCAACTCCCCCTTCAAGCTTTGGATAGCCCCATGTTTTCGGTGAATATTCTTGCTTTGGATAGTCCAACTCTTTACAGGATTTTCTGGGAAAGGAAAAGCTGACGGCGACTTATCTCAACTCACGAATGAGATGGAAAGTCTTGGAATGAAATAAAATCTCTTTTGCTTTCACAAATAATTACAAACTGATGAGTGCAACTTACCTCAAATCATTCAGTTCCAGACAAAAAGTTCGGATAAAGAGACTATGATAATAAAAGAACGAAATGTCCGAACTCTGAAGGGTTCAGAAAATTTGAAAATGACTTGTAAAATTAGATTCTATATTATTAAATTCATAGTGTTGTTGAGAGAGAAAATCATAGGGGGGAAAAAAGAAAAAGAAAAAGGGAGCTCTGGAGCGCTATAAAATGCACGTAGTCTCGCTTCGATCACTAGCGTTCTTCGCATTTTCTCGTCGCTCGCCCTCGTTCTCTGCCTACACTTCATCTTTCCTTTGTTTCACTCTAAGAGCTACTGCTAGGTGAGTTCTACTTCACTGCCTCTGATTCTTCCTTGTATTTCGGTGTTCTTAATTATGCATTTTAATGTTAGAACCAATGTTCGATCTATATATGTAATGGGTTTTCTTTTATTGAGTATATCCGTAATGTTCTTGATGTGGCCATCTGCTTTTGGCTTTTCAGGGTCTCATATATTTTGAAGGTCAGGTCCTTTGACTTTTTAGGCATCTAGAAATGAAAGAGAAGATAACTGAAATGGATGTTTCAATAATTTCTGTGAAGACTGTAATGTGATGGAGTAGCTTTACCACTACTACTATGAGCCGCCCCTTTGCCCCTGCCTGTATCTCTGTTGCAAATAGTTGCACTCGGTTTAATTACCTTGTTTCTCTTCTGTCTTTGTTTTGCCATTATCACAAAAGAATTAATAGGATTTTAAATAAATTATTCTTGAGCATATTTTGGCTGGTCATGCGAAATATTCAAATTGTGTATTGGCAATAACAGATCAATGGCATCTCACATTGTTGGTTATCCCCGCATGGGGCCCAAGAGAGAGCTTAAGTTTGCCTTGGAATCATTTTGGGATCGAAAGATTAGTGTCGAGGAACTGAAGAAGGTTGCTGCAGATCTCAGATCAGCCATCTGGAAGCAGACAGCCGTTGCTGGAATCAAGTATATTCCAAGCAACACATTCTCGTACTACGATCAAGTATTAGACACCACAGCCATGCTTGGGGCTGTTCCTGCTAGATATAATTGGAATGGTGAGGAGATTGGCTTTGATATTTACTTCTCCATGGCACGAGGGAATGCATCTGTACCTGCTATGGAAATGACCAAGTGGTTTGACACCAATTAGTAAGTAGATTATTCATTCGTTTAATTGCTTTCATATATGGAATAATGTGAGGCACTAGGTAACTTCTGCATGAATGCAATTGTTAAAAGGCTTTTCAAAGTACCCGTATCCTATTTTTTATGCGATTGGATGGATGAAATTGAAACACTTAGTTGATATGGAAGATCTATGGGAAGAAATATTTGAAATCCATGCATCATGGTTGAAAATTGTTATATGGATTAAATTTATTATTATCTTTTTGTGTATCTAAAAGACTCACTTTAATTCAGTCAGAAAAAGGGTATAATTTGCAGCTGCCCATTCCAGATATTGTCCACTTAAGTGATATATCCAACTGTGAACACAGATTCTGGCGATTTTGGTTTAATTATTTTTTAAGTTGAGCAAAGTTATAATCTCTTGTGGCACAGTCATTACATTGTCCCTGAATTGGGTCCAGATGTTAAGTTTTCCTACAAATCACACAAGGCAGTGGATGAATACAATGAGGCCAAAGCTGTAAGTACATAGATTTCCTTGTTTCATGTGGTGTTATTATGTAGATGGAAATTGATAGGCCATCTTAGACTTACACTATCAAGCGGTTGTTGCATTTCATTTAAGGATATGTTTTGCAATCTAAATGAATTGTGGAAGTATATAAATGCCAGAATCCGTTTTACTAGAAATAGTTTTTTTCCACTTCTAAGTGAAATCTGGTACTTCACTACTCTGGAATGTTATAGAATTTGGGGTTGGATTTTCTGCTTCTTTTTCTGATCTTTATAAATGCATATACTTCCTACTATGCAGCTAGGAATTGACACTGTACCAGTGCTTGTGGGACCTGTATCCTACTTGTTGCTGTCAAAACCAGCAAAGGGTGTTGAGAAATCTTTTCCTCTTCTTTCACTAATTGATAAGATCCTTCCTGTTTACAAGTATGCATGGCCTTAATCTCTATTGACGTATATCCTTTTATCATAAATGATGTTTACATTATTCATGCTTCATAATTTATTGAAGGGAGGTTGTGACTCAACTGAGGACAGCTGGTGCTACATGGATCCAATTTGATGAACCCATGCTCGTCAAGGATCTTGATGTTCACCAATTACAAGCGTTTAGTTATGCCTATGAAGAGCTTGATTCAACTTTATTTGGTCTGAATGTTCTAATAGAGACATACTTTGCTGATGTTCCTGTTGAGGCATACAAAACACTTACCTCTCTGAAGGCTGTTACTGCATATGGATTCGACCTTGTTCGAGGGACAAAGACACTTGATGTAATAAAGAGGGGATTTCCACCGGGAAAATTTCTGTTTGCTGGTGTAGTTGATGGAAGGAATATTTGGGCCAACAATCTCGCATCTTCCCTGAGCACCTTGCAGGCTCTTGAAGATGTTGTTGGAAAGGGTAATTTACTTTTGATTGCATTATCTAATGATTACTTGTCGTATACTAGAAGCTAAAAGGTTCATTATCATTTGCTTCTGCAGAGAAGGTTGTGGTCAGCTCATCTTGTTCACTTCTTCATACGGCTGTTGATCTGGTGAATGAGACTAAGTTGGACCAGGAGATTATGTCTTGGCTTGCATTTGCGGCACAAAAAGTAGTTGAGGTAAATGCCTTGGCCAAGGCATTGTGTGGACAAAAGGATGAGGTGCACTTTCTTAGCCTTACTTTTTGGTTAAAAATTTAAACCTGCCTTTTACTAGGAATCCCAATTGAATAGTGATTTGAATATTTGGGGCTTGAGAAGTTGTTGAGTAGAGATTTATAATGGCATTAAAAAAAAAAAACAAATTTTCACCTTGCAGATACAGTTTATTTGCTAAAACCTTCTCAAACCACTTTATTGCCTTTTGTTGGTTGCTTTTCTAGATTTGTTCTGTCACTGAAAATTTTCATCTTGTTTCTGCGTACTGCTGTTATATTGAGACTTTTTAATCAAAAAGAAATATATTCCATGATTTTGAAAATTCTCTCTTTTTCTGCTCTGGCAACTTGTTTATAATATAGTGGATATTCTTCGTCATATTACTGCTCATCTTTCTGCAGGTTTTCTTCTCTGCTAATGCCACTGCGTTGGCCTCAAGGAAGTCCTCCCCAAGAGTGACAAATGAGGCTGTCCAAAAGGCTGTGCGTGTTTCCCAAGATTATTCATTATGCTTGTACTATATATATTGACCTGTAAGTTGAAAGTATGCTACTGAGCTGTAAATTTATCTTTGCTTAGGCTGCTGCTTTGAAAGGTTCCAATCACCGCAGGGCTACAAATGTAGATGTTAGGTTGGAAGCTCAACAGAAGAAAATGAATCTTCCTATTCTTCCAACTACCACACTTGGATCTTTCCCTCAGACTGCAGATCTTAGAAGAGTGCGCCGTGAATATAAGGCCAACAAGTCAGCACCTATGATCATATCATTTTCTTTTGTTGTATCCCTAATCTCACTGTTTTACAAATTTTTCGTTTAAATTGGTATATCTACTTTGTTATTAGGATCTCTGAGGAAGATTACATCAAATTTATTAAGGAGGAGATCAACCAAGTAGTTAAACTCCAGGAAGAACTTGATATCGACGTTTTGGCACACGGGGAGCCAGAGGTAAGGAGCATATAATTTTGTTAAATTGGAAATTTAATGAGGACAACACTATTATGGAAATATTGTTCAAATAGTCATTACTGTTGTGAAAATGCTTTCTTAATTCAGAGGAATGACATGGTTGAATACTTTGGAGAACAATTATCTGGTTTTGCTTTCACTTCCAATGGATGGGTTCAATCTTACGGATCCCGCTGTGTCAAGCCACCAATTATCTATGGAGATGTAAGCCGTCCCAAGCCCATGACAGTCTTCTGGTCTTCAATGGCTCAAAATCTGACTAATAGACCGATAAAAGGAATGCTTACTGGTCCCGTTACGATTCTGAACTGGTCCTTTGTAAGAGATGACCAGCCTAGGTCTGACATTTAACAGCTTTGGCTACTCCTTAAACAAATTGTATTATGTTATGCCTGGTTATTTTAACATCAACCATCTGATTTTTGTTTTGGGTAATTAACTTTCTGATTTTAGATTTGAGACCTGCTACCAGATTGCTTTGGCCATCAAGGATGAAGTTGAGGATCTTGAGAAAGTTGGTATTACTGTCATCCAGATTGATGAAGCTGCTCTGAGAGAAGGATTGCCTCTAAGGAAGTCTGAGGAGGCTTTCTATCTTAACTGGGCTGTTCATTCATTTAGGATCACCAACTGCGGTGTTAAGGACACTACACAGGTCTAGTTTTTACGTTTCTTACTAAAACGCATTACATTACAAGTTTTTTCCCCCACTCGTTATTGATGTAACACACTCGCGCGCGCACTACTACTCATGCAAACAGAGACGGGGGCAGAGAGAGGGAGATCAAAGAGGGAGATGTAGACAGAGACATAAAGGGAGAGATAAAACCAGAAGAGGGGGGATATGAAGAAAGATTTTTTTTGGGGGGGGGGGGGGACAAAATGAGAGAGGAAGAAGTTGTCTAAGCATCGTGGGACTTAAGATTTCATTCATCAAAGTCTGCCATCCCAAAGGACACGAGGGAAATACGTACAGGTTGAGGCTTGCTTCTCATGAAGAAAACATCCCTGTGGCCAGTTGCAGCAAATGAAATAAAAAGCAATCCACTTGCCAGCAACAACAGAAAGTAAATAAAATAAAATGTAAAAGTATGATAGGTTTCCTCAAAATGTATTAATTCTTATATTCCATCGGTTTCACACTGGAGTCCGGACTCCATTTAACAGGTTACCATAGGGAAAAATATATAAAAGGTGCAAAATTCAAATTTCCTCTGTCAGAATGGTTCAGACAGTTAATAGAGACCTATGAATTTGTGAAGCAAGTTGGTTTCATTATTCTAAGTTTATGAAGATTGTAAGTTTTACCTTGAAATTTAATACCTCTTATGCTTTTGCTGGACAGATACACACCCACATGTGCTACTCAAATTTCAATGACATCATTCACTCAATCATAGATATGGATGCTGATGTGATTTCTCTTGAGAACTCCAGATCAGATGAGAAGTTACTTTCAGTCTTCCGTGAAGGAGTCAAATATGGCGCCGGCATTGGTCCCGGGGTCTATGATATTCACTCTCCAAGAATCCCTCCTACAGAAGAAATTGCTGACAGAATCAAAAAGATGCTTGCAGTTCTTGAGAGCAACATTCTGTGGGTCAACCCAGACTGTGGCCTCAAGACTCGCAAATACTCTGAGGTGAAGCTTGCTCTTACCAATATGGTTGCTGCAGCCAAGCTTATTCGCAATCAACTTGTTTGTGATAAGTGAGTTTAAAATGAGCAGACGAAGTCAAGGTCGAATTCTCTTCAGTTAATAAATTATTGTATGTAGAGGCTTAAAAGAGACACGGAAAACATATGCAATGCAGCTTTTTAAATTGGAAACCTTAGTCCTTGAGTGGGGATTCATGTGCCTTCTTTCTTAAGTAATTCCTTCTCCTTTCGGAGGGTCTCTTTCTCTCCAGAATCTTCATTGTTAGGTTCTTCTTCTTGATCACCCACAATATAAAACTAAGAGAAAAATGAACAGAATCTTTTACAAACAAGTTTCGGTTTCGGTTTCGGTTTTCATGATTTCAAAATTGATTGATTTTACGCAATGGTTTTATAGCCTAGTAGCATCTTCTTTTTAAGTGGGAAGTCATGAGTTTGATTCTTTTTGGTTTTTTTCTTTTGGCCAACGAACATGGGTTTCATTCCGACTGTAATTTCAAATTATTAGTGTCAATACCACTCCTTTTAATGTCTTTGATACTCATCCCAAATCAATATATTCGATCTGGCATAATATCAAAACATTTAAAAAAAAACATTTATTTAATCAATTTGTGCATGCACATTTGCAATTTATGAATTTTAATTTTTGTTCCAAAAAAATATGTAGATATAAAAAATTATGTGAGAAAAAAAAATGCAAAAATTTGATCTTTATCGTCCAAAATGAAGACCAGTATCGTCTGCCAATGTCAGGAGGATCGAAAAAGGGAACATTGCACGAACTTTTGCAATACCTTTTTCCTTTTTATTTAGTATACCAAACAGGGCCAACCTATATTGCAGAGCCATATGGAAGCAGTTTATGAAGAATTTGGATAAATACAAAGAAAAGCCATATGCTAATATATATATATATATATATATATGTCTACAAGAGCAAAAGAGAAAAAGACTTAGAGACATAAATTTCATTAATTATTAAAATTTATATTAATAATAATAAAGAAACATTTTATTGTTGAAGGTTGACGTGAAGGAAAGGAAAATTACAACAATTAACCTTGTAATTTGGAAATGGCTTCAAGAAATGACTTGCATGCTTGCCTGACGTATATGATAAGAACCACAGCAAACAATATGAGAAGGAGGATATTGACCCATTTCCTCGGCTGCTTAAAATCCTCAGATTCGAAAGACGGCTTCAAACTTATTGTGTAATCCAAAACCCTAGTTTTTGTTCTCTTGAACAGTCCCTGCTGGTTGGCTCCCGAACTTTCACCATTTTTAGAGGTTACAGCTTCTGATGATAAAGGTGGTATATTCTCAACCACCCCACTGGTTGTCACTTTCTTTTTCTTCTTAGCCTCTTGATCTTTTTCTCCTTCTTCTTCTTCCTTCTTCTTCTCCTTCTCTGGTACTGTCTCTTTCTGTTCAGAAACTTCACCTCTAGGTTTTGGTTCCGGTTTTTTGTCTTCTTCTCTTGGCTTGGATGAATCATCAGGTTCTTGTGGCTTTGAGGCTTCTTTTATGGAGAACTTGACAAAGAGCTTGCCACGTTCAAACTTGGCAGTGATGTCGTTTGTGTCGCAGTCAGAAGGAATAGAAATGGAGAATTCTTTGGTGATACGACGCCATTTGTTGTCACTTATTTGTCGTTCACCAATTATTTTTACCACAGGAGTTGAAGTGATTTGAACCTTCAGTTGATCTCTTCTGAACCCTTTGTATGTGTTGAAAAAAAATAATAAGTAACAAAGAAAATTTTAACCGGATGTTTCAATTGAAAAAAAAATTTTAAAAACCAGAAGAAATTGAAGCATATGTCTAATGGATCCTTTATGTTGATAGAATTTTGATAGCATTTTGTCTATATCTATGGAGAGAGAGACTAGGGTGAGGATGGAGAATTAATTTAATTACTAGATTACATAATTTTGGTTTGAATTTTCTAAAATTTAGGTTGGGAGTTCATGCAAAATGTTATATTTACTTTTATATAAATTTTAATGTTATATTTATTTGTATCAAAAAGGAAATATTGTAACCAAGAATAATTTTTGGTCCCATCCAAACAAAGGGGAAAGATGATCCGTAAATCGTAGTCGAAAAAATGAGGGTTTTGAATCAAACGTTGGCTATACAGTTAATCCGCTGCAGATTTGTTTTTCATTAAAAAAAAAATAAAACCATTATTCTAAACAAAAATGAAATCACCTCAGATTAGGTTTTGAAAAAAAATACTGCATTAGTTTATTTGTAAAAAAATATGTTAATTTTTTTTAAAAATATCTTCTTTAATAATTTGCATTAGAACTATCCTGAACGAAACCCATTAACATGTATAATCAATAAGATAATTTAAGAAAAAAAGAATTCGAGAGACAAAATGAATTGAAATTTTACATTTAAACCCTTAACTAGCTTTTATATTTTAGACCGGAGAAAGTGATTACAAGGAAATGAAACTTTACCAGGCAGCTGAACAATTAAAGTTGCCGTTCTTTCGTCTCTTTCCCACTGAAAATCAGGTTCAAAGTCTTCATAGACACGATTGGCAGCAGATTGTGACTTTGGATCCATCAGTTTCTTCCTTTGTTCTTCGTCTTTCTTTTGCTTTTAGGGTTTCTGCTATATATTATCTCCGATCTCTGATCTCCTTGATGGTGACATATATATAACCCTAGTAAGCTGTGTCACTTTTTATAAGCCAGAATTATCAATACTATAGTGGTGCAAAATTCACACGCAAATCGTAAATAGTTTCCTGCAATATTTGTTTTTGCTTTATTACTTTCTTGTCGTGTAAAGTAGATCTTTGTTTTCTCTGTGTACGACTTTATTAGGTTGTTGATGCAAGAAAATATATATGCTTTGTTTCTTTGTTTGGGACTTCACAAGGTTGTCGGCATGTGTAGTTCATGCAAGGTGGCAAATAAATAAATGATTAAATACATAAATATAAAAGAAAAAGGAAGGTAGAATTGGTTGTCAGTTTTCTTCCATGCAAATCTTTCTTGAAATTATTATTATTTTGTTGCTTTCAGATTAAGGGAGGGAGGCTTGGGTTAAAAGAAATTACCTCTATACTTTTTCTCATTTTTAACAGTTTAACTATGGAAAATTCCTACCTTAATCCTCAAATGATTACTGACCTTTTTGTCTCACACTGAAAATTTTCTGATCATCTGGATGTTAAGAACTCAACTGACGTAGCACATAAAATTAAAGGAAAGAATATGAGAAAAATTGAATATTTAGCGTTCAATTTTACAATAATAAATGAAAAAAAAATAAAAAATAAATTGGTAACTATTATATATTCTGGATATTAAATCAGTTGGGCTGTTGACTAGACTCGATGGGTTGGCTTGAACTACGAGACTATTTTCATGGTCAAGCTAATGAGTTAAACAATAGTGGAGCTATCATTGAGCAAGAATCAGGAATTATATCAAGAACCGATCAATCCAGTCTTGGGACTGAAGGGAAAAATGATGAAAATTAAATTAATAAAATTATTAAAAAATGACCCTCTCAAAAAGCCCAATATAT
Organism: Neltuma alba; assembly: GCF_004799145.2. Lineage (NCBI taxonomy): Eukaryota > Viridiplantae > Streptophyta > Magnoliopsida > Fabales > Fabaceae > Neltuma > Neltuma alba. The sequence goes on along the minus strand of NW_021635331.1, from coordinate 41,575 downwards.
TTTTAAAATAGTCCTGTGATGTTATTTTTCTGAAGACTTCATATATTGTGGTATTATTATGTTGATACCTAGACTTATTGATTTATTTCATATATATATACTCCTTCGGTGTTTAATATATGACCCAATTTTTGAGTTGGTTTTGGTCCTAAATATAAGACCCATTTCTCATATTTATTAATTTTCTCTAAATTACCCCTATAGATACTCCCTCAACCATAATCAAGTAAAAGAGGGAGATGGGGTATTAAGAAAGATGATTATGGTGTTTTAGAAAAAATGTGTCACTTTTCTTATAATTAACTAATTTACCTAACTTCTGTAATCTAATCAATTAGTTAAATAGGTCTTATATTAAGGACCGGAAGAGTATATTTGTGTGCATGTGCACGCATATAGTTAAATTTTATTATATTATTATTTAGTTATGACATCTGACCAGTTCAACCATGAGAAGCATGAATTACTGATTATTCCAGTTCTACATAGGATCCAACTTTTAGAACATTAATATGACATCTATTATATTAATTAATGTTATTGCCATTTAATATTAATTGTGCTATCTATCATTATTTTTAAGGGCATAAGAAAATTCCTAAATCTATAAAATTACATTATGGTTATGTTATTCTTTCTTTTTATTCAATTTATCAGATGACCCAGCCTTTAAATTAGAGGTTGGCCTAAATTGCATGTGCAATGGGAGGAAAAATTGTTATGTACTTATCATGTTATTTAAACTTTCACAAATATGAATAATTTGAATGCAATCAAGCACTTAATACATTTTTACCTTTTATTTGTATCTACATTGAGACATTAATTTATCTTTTCATAATCTCTATCTACATTTTGGACAGATTTTAAAGATAACATAATGACATAGCTAGACTGAGGGCATGTGTTGTGAAGTTATGATATATCTTATGAAACCCAAAAAAAAAAAAATTTCTCTCCGATTTCTAATATAGCAGCTAGAAGAGAATTAGATAACCTATAACGATTTCTTTTTAAAACCATTTTCTCAATTTTTGACTGATTCACATTTAGCGGAGGTTTAACTTTTGTCAGGGCTCTGGATCATGACAGGACCAAACCAATATTTTCCGCAGGTTTAACCAGAAGCTCTTAGGTTTTGAAACGAGTTCTTGTTATGTTTTGTATTTTTTTAATTATAATTATTATTTTTCACAATGCAACTTTTTTTTTTACAAAAAGTCAAAATATATTAGGAAAAACTAATCTCTCAATCCTTATAATTTTATTGAATTTTGAATCAGGTCCCTACATTTTTTTAAATTTTTTATTTACTCTGTTATCTATTCAAGTCCTTCAAATTTATGAAACATTAATTTGCCATTAGTGGAGGCGATGTAGCCATCTTACTTAGCACAAGCATTAAACAAAAAGAAATATTGACATCAACTTTTTTCTTCGGTTATTCTCCCCTCTCTCCCCCACACCACTTTCTTCTCTCTCCTCCCCTCTCCCCCCCCCCACATTCTTAGGGATTTTTCAATGATGATTCGCAATGGCTTTTACTCCTCCAAGCTCATACTTTCTCCCTCTTCTTACTCTTCATCCTGCTCTCTCTCTAAACTTCCCCAAACTCTCATCCCCCACATCCTATCTCTCCTCTTCCTTCATTAACCCCTCCACAATCCTCCACCATTGTAAATAACTTATTACACGTACCAAGCAAAATGGGTCAAGTTAAAAAGATTGTAAACTCATTCTCTTTTTTATTGTCTTATCGAAATTTCACTTCAACTATGGCTTTGCTTTTGAAGGTTGGGGACCGATTTGTACGGACTAGAGAAGACAAAATAATAGTATTTAGCATGGTGGATATGGCCAGTGGTGCTGATATTGAGATGAAGTTTCTCCTTTTAGAACTTGCCATGAGTAGCTCAAATTGTGAAAGAGCAGTGGTGGTGAAAGTGGTGAAGAAGCCATACGAGAAGAACTAAAGATGGAGATGGCCGAAGTCTGAAATAGAGGACAGTGTTTGTGCCTTTTTATTTTCCTGTGGCTCTCTCCCCTATCACATGCCCAATTCCTTTCCAGTGTTTGTGCTTAGTAAGACAGCCATGTCACTCCACTAACAGCAAATTCGTATTTCATAGACGGAAGGACTTGCATAGGCAACAGAGAATATAACAAGGAGTGAATAAAAAGAAAAAAAAATGTAGGGACTTGATTCAAAATCTGATGTAATTATAAGGACTGACAGATTAATTTTTGCAATATATTATTGTCAAAAAAACAAAGAGACAGCCAAACAAATAAAGATTCCTAAACTGAGCCATACAAATTTAAAATTATTAACTGTCAATGTCAATATCTTAACAGCCAATGTTAATTTTTTAATAGTAAAGGGTAATATTGTTATATTTTAGGCTTTCGGAACAAATTGAGTAAAAACTTTTAAAATAAATTTGCACATTAACCCTTTATTTTATTTACAAGCTTCGTACTTCTAACAAAAAAGTCGATCGCTACGTACATTGAGTTAGTAATTTTTGACAAAGTAGAAGAATTTTAATGAAATGAAACTCTGATTATAGAAATTTCACACATGTACAACAAGCACACAAATAATTAAATGACTTTGTATATGTCATGCTATAACATAAGTACATATAGCAAAGGGATCTTGAGAGTGATGAATCAAAGGTCTGGGGTTTAGGACCCTCCAAATATATGACTTGACTACTCACTTTTTTCTCATTTCTCTTTGTTAAATTTCATCATTAAAAGTATTTGAAGGGATCAAATTAAAGTTGTGCAATGTAATTATAGCTCCTGGTGGGTTTTGGATCCTCCAAAAGCTGACTTGATCAAGTGTTTGAGATAGAGGCCAAGCAAAAGAACCACGAAGACTAACACAAGCTTGTTCACTACTTTCTCCTGATTCGTCAGCTCTGCAACCCAACCAACGATGGCGTCCTTGTAATCCTGAACTTGCATTGAACTCAGTCCTTCAGAAAATGAAGCCCTTCTTCTGGATTCTGCTTCTTGCTTATGACGGTCTTCTGTTTCTCGGGCTTTTGCTTTTGCTTCCTCCACCAATTCTTTCCCTGCTGGATTGATTTGTGTGTTAATTATTATATATAACATTGGGCTATTAACTAAAAAAGGATATATATGGATTAGCATTGATTAATTATCAGAAAATTTATGGATTTTATCCAATAATCAGTTTTTAAAAAATATTAAGCCTGTTGTTGAATAATATTGTTTTAGATTGAGTAAGTATAGTGATTCAAATGAAATTAGGAGAAAAAAAAGCTCTTGAATTTTGATTATCTAATAATTAAAAGGAAAAAATATAAAATACCTTAAAAATTGCTAAATGACAAATTAGGAATTACCACAAAACTGTATTCAATTGCCAATTAAATGTAATAAACAAAACTGATTTGAAATTTTAAAATTCAAGAGGCATTTTTTGGGATTTTTTCTAATTAAAAATTCCTCTATTTTAATTTCATTATATAGTATTTCAGAATCCATTTTATTGTTTAGATATATGTTTAAGTGTTTATAAATAATTATGGCAAAAAAAATTGAATTCGTGTTTGTGTGTGTGATTGATTTAACTAGTTTCTCGGTAATATTGTTTTGTTTATTAAGAATGAGTAAGTTTTCAATTTCTAAATTATAGGAGTATTTAATTTAACTTAAACATTTTATATTTTTACCTTTTGGAATGTCTTCCTTCTTCTGCTCTTCTTTTGGTGGTTCTTTCCCCTTCTGGTCCATCATTGTCTCATCCTTCTTTTCAGGCTTCTTTTCTATTGCTTGTTCTGCTTTCGGTTCCCCTCTCGGCGAAGGTGGCGGTGGAGGAGGAGGAGGTGGAGGAGGAGGTGGCGGTGGAGCTTGTTGGGTCGGCGGCTGCGATGGCTGGGGAGGGATAACAGGAGTGATAAGCTTTGGAAACTTGACATACAAAGTGCCTCTCTCAAACTTGGCTGCAATTTCGTTTGTGTCTGAATCTGATGGGATTGGTAATTCCATGTAAAAACGACTCCATTTGTTGTCATCTATTTGTCGTTCACCACTTATCCTGACCTTTCGTGATGATGATATTTGAACCTTTAATTGGCTCCTTGAAAATCCTGCTAGTCACAAATCCAAATTAAGCCTTCAATATTTTCAAAAATTAAAAAATAAAAATTAGGACTTAGAGACAAATTAAAACATGTTCACATCAAATGATGACAAATTACTTGTAAAGATATTCAGACTAAAGACAAAATAATAAAAAATTATCTGGGGTGGTTTAAACATGTATTAAATGCATGACTGAGGAAGACAGATCAAACAAATAACATAGAATTTTTTAAGAAGTGATAGAAGAACACTGAAATAATACTTAAGGACACTAATAATTTATCAAAAGATTTGTTGACTAATAGAACACAATAACAACGTGCGATTCGTATGGTTAATTTATCCAAAAAAATATGAAAAAGGCAAATATATGAACCTTCAAGAGGAATAACGAGAGTGTCACTTCGTTCATCACGAGCCCACTCATAAGGAGGTCGAAGATCTTCATAAAGACGGATTTGTGCCATTAATGATTATTGAAGATGAGATAAAGATCTCTTTCGAAGAAGACAGTGATGAAATGAGAAAGAAACTATGAAAGATTTGATTTGGTTTCGTGGCTTTTTATAATACACAAAAGAATAATATTAAAATCATCATAGGAGGCTTCTGTTTGTGTGTTTTCTTTGAATATTCATGTCGTAGCTTGTTCTTTCTTTTTCGTGACATACAAAGATACTTTAATTGTGTTTATTAAAGAGGGTGACTTCTCCGTTAGGCAGTCCATTGTCCAACATCTTCAAGAAAATATATGTGCAAATTCTTTTCCTTTGAATTGAGCTTTCACGTTATTCTTTTTCTCTATAAGAATAATGATATGCTAGCCTGCATGTTGTACACGTGCATATTTTTATTAATTTTCAAATATAGTATGGTCAATTATCTATTTATTGCTCTTCCTAATCCTTTTTACAACATGCAAATGATGAAATTATGTAAATTAAAGCTAGTAAAATTGATCATAGACCATATATATATGTTAAAAAATACAACTTCTTTCCTAAAAGCACCATTATTGATGGGGGGAGAGAGAACGAGTAAGAGAGAGACTAATTAACATTTATTAATTTGGAGGGAGTTATCTTATATATAGGATTAGAAGGATTATTTCTTAAATTATAAAATAATTAAAACTGTAAGGACTGAGTCGCAGCGAGTCAAAATTTAGGGATTTAATTACATTAAGTCAAAATGTAGGGACTAAATTACAAGCAAGTCAAAACTATAAGGATCAAAAGATCGATTTTTCTTTTTCATCGTGACCAGTGCCTATTGGTACTCAGCTCTCTGACACCCCTTTTTTTTTTTAACATAAAAGTTTAGGTGAGTTGGATCCCAAGAGTTTTCTAGAACCAGGGCATGCTTCCAGACTCAAAAAACACTTGCAGAGATACTTATAGATTACCCATTAATAAGACCCTCATATCCGTAACAGGATTTAAACTCATAACCTTATAGGTTATAAGCGGACTCTTTACCAACCGAATCAACTCTTATTGGTTACCTCTCCCACTGGTTTGCCAAGTAGTTTTGTAATTCAGTGGGCCTTACACTATGGGCCCAATCACATGAATTGGCCCGTTAATGGATCTAGCTGTAAGTAAACTAATAAAGACTTTCCTATCATTTATTTTTAAAAGTCAAAACTACGGCTTACTCTTTCGGCGCCAAAGATGGCAAGCTTCCAATGAGAATATTCTGAGTTTATGCCCTTTTGTTCGTATACGGACACTTTAATAATAATTAATAATCTCCAACTTTTTCATATTCAAACACACTGAACTTCTCACGAGAACACATAATTACGTACTTGCATGCAATGTTGACTTACAAAATTAAAGGAAATAAATTTCACATTTAATATACAAATTTCATTTACAGTAGGAATATAATTTATGAAGTAGTAGTACATGATAACTTATGAATCAGCAAACTTGTTTCAGATTTTTGGAACGGAGGTAGCCGGAAGGAGTCTTCAAAAATAACTTTTTAATTATGATTTATGTAAGCTTGTGAGGAAAATTTTTCCTTAATTTATATAAAAATAATTATAGATACTTAAAAAAAGGTAGATCCAATAATCGAGTAAAGACAATCAAAATATAGCTAGTTTGCTATAAAGAGAAAAATACATTTGTGAGTGCTCGATATGTTATCATTGGATTATACTTACCTTTTTTATTTGTAGACTTCAATTATCTCAATTTTGTATATGTTGTTTAAATAACTTATAATTGGATTCACTATTACAATTTTTTCAGAGTTTAACTAAAATATAAAGATATTCATATGTAATCTGCAAAATAATAAAATTTAAATAAAAAGATATTAATTTACAAGTAAGTAGAACATTAATATATAAACCACACAAAATCTCACGAAACAAATTTATTGAAGGGCAAAAATGTGACAGACTATTATTTTTTTTAATTCAAAACTCGACACCACATGGTTTTTGGCTTAACAAAAAAGGAAAATATAAAATTAAATCCGACCGACTTATATATCTAAAACTTTAGATTGGACCCACCAAGAAGAAACTGGTTCATTGGTCTAATTGGCTGAAAATTCAAGCTAAGTCTTAATACCATGAGATAATTAATGTAAATTTAATTTCATAATTGGTCACCAAAGCAATAACAAAGTGGATTAATAAACTGAACGTTTACTACATACTCCTCCGGTCCTTATTATAAGACCCCATTTGACTTTTTATTTGGTCCTAATTATAAGACCCTAATCCATTTTGTCTCTTATATTTATGCATTTTTTTCCAAGATAATCCTTCTAATAATGATAGTTTTAGCCAATATACTTAATTAGCAAGGATATTTTAGGAATGACAACACTTATTTATTATAAATAACCAACTTAACTTACTTCCTTAATCTCCTCAAATAAGTCAATTGGGTCTTATAATTAGGACCGGAGGAGTATTACATAAAACTCTTTTACCATAAACCAGTCATAATAAAACTGAAAATTACAACCAAAATTGAATTGGCCGAACTGATCAAAATCACAATACATCAGTATCTTTTTCACTGGATTAATTGAAAAAGAAAAAAAAATGAAAGAAATCCAAGACGTAAAGAACTCCCAAAACTGATCCAAGAACATGAAATATAACGATCCAATAGTAAATAAAGGATCGTGATCAATTAATTAAGCAGCAAGGGGGGCCATGGATTCTCTCTGAACAGCCTTCAAGAGGAGACTATCAGCTTCAAGAACCATCTGAAGAGGAACAAAGCCAATGCCATTAGCCATAGCAATCATCATCTTCTTCGTCTCCTCTTTGAACTCTCTCAGATCGACTCTTCCATTCAGGTCATGATCGAACTGCACGAACAGTGAGTCATAAACTCGAGCAGCTTCGTCTTGTTCAGTCTTCACGTCGATCCCAAAGTGAGTCTCGAAAACCCTAAGCCTCTTCAACTCGTTCAGCATCTCACCATAAGATAGAAGACCGTCCTTGTCTGTATCAAGTTGGCCAAACAGATCACTCACTGATATGTCAAATGCTTCTTCGTCTTCCACAAAGCTCACTATTGTGGCACCGTCGAGAATTTCTACGCTCATGTTTTTGCCTGTAACGAAGAGAGAAAGGGATATTCGAAATGTGTTTGTGTTTGATGAGAAGTTTGGAAACGCTGGAGGCATTTATACAGATTGCAGCAAAAGTAGTTTCCTTGCTTTCGGTTTTCTCAATGCCAAAGCTTGCATGGTTTGTGACCGTTGGTTGAGCTATTTTGGTCAAAGTTTCTCAATATATTCCTAGTTTAGTTAACACCGACTTGCTTTGATGATTCCCATGGATTCAGTTGTATTGTCATTGTCGGAACACGACTGTCAAAGCTGTGACTATTCAAGTCATTTTTTAATCTTTGTACTACTTGACTTTAATTTTTTTTATTAGTTTTTTTTTTGCCAAAAAGAATTTTTTTATTAGTAGAAGTATAAAAAATTAGATAAAATCTTAGGGACTTAAGCGTTACATAGTTAAGTTGCTTGTATCTAATGAGATCATGATATATGGATTTTTTATACATTATTTATTTTTTAACAAGCTCTTGTTATTGATATTTTTTATACTTTAAAATATGCTCGTTTTAATTTGATTGGACAAAATATATTAAGTAAATAAGAGTAAGTACATAAGTCTTCTCCTTAAAAATTAGTATAAAAAAGATCATACATGAGTACTTTATAAGATTCAATTAACCGAATTATGTTTTGGCAAAAAAAAATTGATCGGTTTAAGAAATCTATTTATATCAGTCAAAAGTAATTAGTTAAAGTGTATATTTGGTCTTTTATTTTTATAAAAATTTTGATTTGGCCTCTTCATTTTAAAAGACATATTTTTAATCCTTTAATCGTAAAAATATTAGTCTTAAAAGATGATAGTTGTAGTTGTCATTATTATTTTGAAAATTAAACTTAATATATGGACATGTAGGAATATTTTATCAAAATCTAAGATCTCAATGTCATTATTTTTTAATTAAAGGTTTGAGGGTTAAATGACTAAAAGCATAGTAGTTTTTAAAGTTAATGTACTAAATCAAAATTTTGTATAAAGTTAAATAACTAAAAGTATACTTTAGCCAAAGTAATACTACCTCTGGTTCTTAATATAAGAGTTTGTTTGACTTTTATTTTGGTTCTAGATATAAAACTCTAATCTACTTTATCTTTTATATTTATCTTTTTTTTTAAAGTAATCTTTGTAATAATGGTAGTTCTAATCAATATACTTGATTAATAATAATATTTTATGAAAGATAACACATATTTATTACAAATAACTAACTGAACTAATTTTTTTAATATACTCAAATTAGTCTACTAGTTCTTATATTAAAGACTGGAGGTAGTAATATGTAAGAAATGCATTCCCCCACCTATGTCTTTATTTATAAGAGAATAAATGAGAAAAAAATATTAAGAAAAAAGATAAAAGATAGTACAATTAATTAGAAATATATTTAATAAAAATGTTTTTAATATAAGACCCACAAGAGGTCGGAGTAAGTTTTTTTTTTTTTTGGTTACCCAGAGTATCCTCCTACCTGAACGGTAAGAGACTAATCTCTCGGGGTACTGTCAGGTGCCGTAGCGGAGACCCCTCCTAACAGTGTTTTTTCTATACACACCACCCCAAGGATCGAACCCAGGACATGATGTTTAAGGGACCCAAGTCCCTTCCACTTGAACCAACACTTGTTGGTGAGGTCGGAGTAATTAAACAGTCATTATATTAATTATTATTACCCAAAATGGCCCACATGCATATATTTGCAAATGACATAGCTAGGGTGACATATACTGAGCCATAAAAAGTAAAAACAGGAAGCCTCAAAGGCATTAATTACGCGTCAATTTTTTGACGCATACATTCTCTGAGATTTGGAGCCTCAAAATGACGGCATTGCAAAGTTAGCAATACTGAGGAAACCCTGGGGCAGGATCAGGTGCGAGCACCCCTTTTCGCCATTCAGCGGGCTGCCAATGCTCAAAATCAGTTGGCTTCATGGTTCCCGCGTGGAAGTCAACACCTCACGAAAATTGGTGAGACCACCATGAACCCCTAACCGTATGGGCGCACACCCACAAAAGAAGCAATCGCGAAAACCCACTGATTATTTCTCAATTTCTGTGCTTTGTATTTATTGCCAAATAATCGTCAGTTTCTATTTATAAATTATTCTCATCGTACTTTATATAGATCAAAGATAATTTTAAGTTTTATTGACTCTCGTTTAAAATTTAATATCTTTTTAATAAGATATTAGTTAAAAGAAAATTATAGTCCAAAATGTGAGATATTGTTAGAACAATTAATGTGATTTTTTTTTTACTTTCACTCCTATTAAATGTAGGGAAAAGAAATGAGACATAATAAAAGTGTAGTATTAGAGACAACTTTATTATTTTTAGGGGTAAAATAAAAATAAAACTTTATCATTGTAGGATGCTTTTAATGATTAAACTTTTATTTCTTGGCATGTAAAAAGAGTTAACTAACTTCTTGTATTGTGGACCAAAAAGAGTATAAGAATAACTTAATTAACTTGGATAGATTAAAAAATAAATTAAATTAATTGTTTGTAATAAATATAAGTTATTTTTTTTTGAAATATCTTTTAATCATCACCTTCTCTAAATAAAAAATTATTAATATGTAAGATTAATGGGATAAAAGAAGAAGTTGAGAATGGATCTTCCCTGTCCTGGTAAGGGGCCCATGCTCAGGCCGGCCACCTTATCACGACTCTCTTAATGGATCTAACTATTATATAAAGACTCTCCATTAATTTATTTTTATAGGTCAAAAAGTTTATTCCTTTTTTATCATATGCAGACACTTTAACTTAACACTATATGTCTTTAATATAAGAGTTAGACAAGTAATTTTATAAATATTAAAATATTAATTAAATTAATTATTTATAATAAATAAGTATTGTATTTTTTTAAATATATTTTTTAATAATATACATTCTCACTATTTTTTAATGAAATCTTGAATATGTGCAATCAATGTAGTGACTTTTTTTTCAAAAAATAAATAAATATGATATGAGACAAAGTAGATTAAATTATAATCAAATTGAATTTATAACTAGTTTTTATATTTAGGGAAGGGAGTAATAATTAATAATATTGGCGAATTTTTTCATGTTTCAAACACAAGAACGTCTCGCCAGAACACAGAATTAGGTACTTGCATGCAATGTTGACTTAAAAAAGGAAATAAATTTCATTTAGTGAATAATATAATTTATGAAGTATTAATGATAACTGATATGAATCAGTTTATTTGTTTATTGTAAAAGTGGAAAATAGATAGAGCCAGTGCTTGGAGTTCATACTAACATAGGAACTCATATTAATATAAGAGTTAGTTGAAGATTTAATCTGATCTTAAATCTAAGATCTTAATCTATTTTGCATTCAATAACTATCCCTTTTTCTCCTAAGTAATTTCATGGTATTTCAATGCACATGATCGATAGGGGTATTTCAGAACAGATAATATCTATTTATTACAAATAACTAATTTAATTAATTTCTTTAATATTTGTAAACTAGTTATCTAGTTCTTATATCAAGAAGTGGTGAAAATAGTATTATACTTTACTTACATTGTTTAGAGACTTTAATTTTCTCAATTTCATAGTATCTATAACTTTTAATTGGATTCTTAATTGCACTTTGTCATAGTTAGTTTAAATTATAAAGTTATTTGGTTTCGGGGTGAGCGGTCTAGTTGGACCAGTGTCAACCCAGTTAGGACTGAAATAATATGTTTTAATTAAAATATAAAAGATATGTATATATAACCCTGAGAAGTAATATTTATAGATAAAATATATTAATTCCCAAGTAAATAAAAATTTATGTATAAACCACACATAAATTAGCAAAACAAAATTATTAAAATATAAATTTGATAAATTGTTGCTTTTTTCAAAACTCAAAATGATGTTATTGCAGGCTTAATAAAAGGAGAAAAAATATAAAATTAAATCCAGTTAACCTGTTTAAACTTTTGATTACATCAGTCAAGAGATTGGTTCACCAATGTAATTGGCCGACGGATGACTGAAGTTGGGTTTCAATACCATGCAATAAATATAGATTTAATTTCATAAATGGATGTATCAAAAAATTTCATAAATGGTCATCGGAGCAACAAAGTGGATTAATAAACTTAACGTTTACATAAAAGTCTTACCATAAACCAAATTCATGAGAAAACTGAACACTAAAATTGAATCGGCCGGACTGATCAAAATTAAATCACAACACATCAGTATCTTTTTCACTGGATTAATTGAAAATGATAAAATTGAAAGAGATCCAAAACGCAATTAAAGAACTTCCAAAACTGATTCAAAAATATAAATATAACAATGCAATAGTAAATAAAGGATCGTGATCAATTAATTAAGCAGCAAGGGGGGCCATGGATTCTCTCTGAACAGCCTTCAAGAGGAGACTATCAGCTTCAAGAACCATCTGAAGAGGAACAAAGCCAATGCCATTGGCCATAGCAATCATCATCTTCTTCGTCTCTTCTTTGAACTCTCTCAGATCAACTCTTCCATTCAAGTCGTGATCGAACTGCACGAACAGTGAGTCATAAACTCGAGCAGCTTCGTCTTGTTCAGTCTTCACGTCGATCCCAAAGTGAGTCTCGAAAACCCTAAGCCTCTTCAACTCGTTCAGCATCTCACCATAAGATAGAAGACCGTCCTTGTCTGCGTCAAGTTGGTCAAACAGATCACTCACTGATACGTTAAATGCTTCTTCGTCTTCCACAAAGCTCACTATTGTGGCACCGTCGAGGATTTCTACGCTCATCTTTGTGCCTGTAACGAAGAGAGAAAGGAATATTCGAAATGTGTTTGTTTAATGTTTGTGTTTGATGAGAAGTTCGGAAACGTTGGAGGCATTTATATAGATTGCAGCAAAAGTAGTTTCCTTGCTTTCGGTTTTCTCGATGCCAAAGCTCGCATGGTTTGTGACTGCTGTTGAGCTTTTTTGGTCAAAGTTTCTCGATATATTCCTAGATACGACCGACTTACTTTAATGATTCCTATGGATGCGGTTGTATTGTCTTGTCGGAACTCACGACTGTCAAAACTGTCACTATTCCAGTAATTTTTTAATCTTTATAGTGCTTAAAGCCTGACATAGTTAAGTTGCTTGTATCTAATTAAATCATGACATGTGGATCTTTTTATGCATTATTTATTTTCTAACAAGCTCTTGTCATTATATTATTTATACTTTAAAATATGCTCCTTTTAATTTGAGTGGACAAAATATATTAAGTAAATAAAACTAAGTGCACAAGTCTTCTCCTTAAAAATTAGTATAAAAAAGATAATATATGAGCACTGAAAAAATCAACTCAATAATTTTAACTCCACTCAAGGAAATTTTAAATTTTCAAAATTTAATATCCTTATATAATTGTAATTGACATTCTTTAAATCATTTGCCCTTTTCAGAGATTACAAGAGAGTTTTATGATAGGCTTATTTTTGAAAAAGTATATATGGAAAATCAACAAATTTACTTATTTTTTAAACTCTATGAATTAGTACCACTGGTCCTTTTTTATAAGATTCAATTAACCAAATTGTGTTTTGACCCAAAAAAAGAAAACCAAATTGTGTGGTTTAAGAAATCCGTTTATATCAGTCAAAAGTAACAAGCTAAAGTATACATTCAATTCTTGATTTTTATAAAAGTTTTAATTTGATCTTTCAACTTCAAAAAGCATATTTTTAATCCTTTAACTATAAAATTACTAGTTTTAAATGATGATATTTTGTAGTTATCAATGTTGTTTTAAAAATTAAACTTAATATATATACATTTGAGAATGTTTTATGAACATTCAAGATGTTAATATCATCATTTTTGTATTAAAGGTTTGAAGGTTAAATAACTAAAAATATACTTTTTAAAATTAATAGACTAAATTGAAACTTTGTATAAAATTAAATAAGAAAAAATAAATAAAAAAAAGACCTTAGAAGTAAAAAATTACAAATAGAGACCCATTATAATATTAGTATAGGTTTTGGCAATAATTGATAAGTAAATGCCAATAACTTTTATGAACAAATCCTTGTATGAAAATCTTCAAATTTCAAGGTCTTTTTTGTGATTTTTCCATTAAATAACTAAAAGCATATTTTAGTCAAAGTAGTAATACTACTTCTGGTCCTATTTATAAAACCTTATTTATCGACTATGAATAAAGTCTTATAATTATGACCAAAGGTAATATATAAGAAATGTACTCCTCCAACTATGCCTTTATTTATAAGAGAATAAGTGAGAAAAAATATTAAGAAAAAAATAAAAGAGAATGTATGAGGAAAAATAATACAATTAATTAGAAATAAATTTAATAAAAATGCTTTTAATATTCATACAACTTCAATTGATCAGATGAATTGAAATATTTTGATATTATAAGATGGACTGGAGGCAGGTGTAATTAAGTAGTCATTATACTATCTCTAGTTTTTAATATAAAAGCTAGTTGACTAATTTGAATAAATTAAGAAAATTAGTTAAATTAGTTATTTGTAATATATAAGTGTTGTTTTTTCTAAAATATCCTTGTTAATCAAATGTATTGACTAGAATTATTATTATAAGAATTATCTTGAAAAAATAGATAAATATGAGAGATAAAGTGGATTAAAGTTTCATATTGAAGATCAAAAATAAAAGTGAGATAAATTTTTATATTAAAGACCGGAGGTAATATTAATTAATTATTAACATGGGAAGGAGGGACACTTGACATAGCTAGGGTGAGAGGATAATTAATTCAGATAAAGTCCCTGAAAATCCCCAAATTTTTCCTAAGTCCCCAGGGACCTATGTGTAATAAATTGCAATTATAAAAAGTCTGTTATGCCCTTATTGATTGAAAAAAGAAAAAACAGAGGGAAAGTTTCAGTTTGTGCACTGGTGCTGCACGTATGAGGAAGAAGGGCTTCTAAAAGAAGGAACGAAGGTCTGCGTTGGTGCTCCATTATTCCAGGAAAGCTATATTTTTTCTTCATCTTCTTGGTAGGTCTCATCAATAACAAGATTTCTTTTTTTCGTACACAACCAATTTCAAGTTTAATGTTGGTTTGAAAAGTTGATTGGCTGTGGGTGTGTGCGTATTAAGAATGTGATTTAACTCACTTGAACTATCAAGGAAAGCTCATTTTAGTCATATATGGTTTTAATCATCTTAGGTGTGGTTTTGTTATGTGTGGCTAGGGTTATAAAGCAATGCTCTGTTTTTGGGTGAAAGATGCTCTATTTTTCGGTGACTGATGCTGTGTTACTGATGAAAAAGAATGAAAATGACATATTTTTACTGTTATAACCCCCTGTAATGCGATGGTTAAGTGTCTTGTTAATGGGTATATCGAAGGTTGTTAATGTAACTGTATGACTTGTTATTAACGAGTGATTGTGATAGGTTGATATGAAGGATAATAACTTCAAGTGGGAAGCATTTGTTTTGTTACCTTCATATAGTGGGACAATTTATTGATGGTGTAAAAGGTGAAATGCAGTATGTTGGAGGTGGTGTGAGAACATAAATAATAAAGAAAAGCACATCATATAAAGAATTTAGAACAATGGTAGCATCAATTATGGAAAAAGAAAGCAATGGAACGATTATCAAATTCACAGTAACCTTTGATGAGTTTACATTTGTGCACTTTATCAATAAAATGTAAATTTGGTGTAGTTCCATTGTACATATATATCAAATGGTAAATGACATCTGGTTGTAATCTGATATAATATCATATTCGTATTTTGATGTATTTGTTAATAGGCTGTAATGGACTTGTTATTAGACGCTGTGGATATTGTTATTAGCAGTCTAAATTGTATTACTGATATAAAGTGACAATTTCTCCTACTTGCAGTGGTCAGTGATTTCTTAACACATGATATGATGAAAACGCTGAAAAGAATTGGTTTTGATAAACTGTCAATTAATGCCTACTGATTACTTGTTATTCACTACTGTCAAGGTTGTTAAAGCCTGTTGAATACTTGTTATTCACTACTGTCAAGGTTGTCAATGCCTGCTGATTACTTGTCATTCACTACTGTCAAGGTTGTTAAAACCTGCTGATTACTTGTCATTCAATACTATCAAGGTTATTAATGCCTACTGATTACTTGTCATTCACTACCATCAAAGTTATTCCTTTTTTTTTTTGTTTCCTTTTTGCAAAGAGATTGTTTCTACCAAATTCTTTATAGAGTGAAGCTAGCACTATTTGACAAAAACAACAAAATTGACAAGGAAGTCACATGACTTGAAGGTTGGATGCTTGTAGTAGGTTGTAACTCATAAGAACAACCTGCATAGTGATCAAGTGTTGTCTTTGCTATGAGGAAACCCCCAAAGCAAGAGGAAAAAATAAACAACCAACATATATTGTATTTAATTTTTTCATTTGATACCATAATGACAGCTAAATGTAAACATCACATTTTGTTTTTTCATTTAACAGTATAATGACAATTGAAAGTAAAGTTCATATTTTGTTTTTTTTATTTGACCATATAATGACAGCTGAATGTTAAGTTATATTAATATGATTGACATCATTTTCTAGTTATGAAGTTGTTGTAATGGCATTCATGTGTTTTGATAAACACAAAATTCCTTATTCCAAACTTGAATCATGTCTAGAAATGAAGACTTGATAAAAGTGGATAAACAAATGTCCACCATGATGACATGATAGGTATATATCACAATCCTCTCTGCCAGATCTATTTACAACCTCAACGGCATCTATTGACAACCTGAGGGAAAGTGCTTAACAACCTTAGTAGTGCCCCTGACAATTCACTATATGGGATGCCACGGTTTCTTAAAAAATTATATTATCAGCACATATGATGAACTTAACAATATAATGGGAGGCATTTTGAAGTCATTAATAGTTTTAAGTAAACCCAGCAGGATTACGGCACATTTTTATTGTTGATATTCATTTACAACCTTAGCGGTGGTTGTTGACAACCTGAGAAGAAGTAGTTAACAACCTCAACAGTGTCCCTGACAACTCACTCTATCGGATACCACAGCTTCTAAAAAAATTGTATTATCAGCACATATAATGACCTTAACAATATAATGTGAGGTATTTTGAAGTCATTAACAGCTGTAACTGAACCCAATAGGATTACAGTAGATTTTTGTTGTAGAGATTCATTTACAACCTTAATGGCGATTGTTGACAATATGAAGAGAAGTGGTTAACAACCTTGGCAGTGCCCTTGACAACTCACGCTGTTGGATATCACAGTCTCAATGTAGCATCAAATTATAACAAAATGATATCATGTTACAACTTTAACTCAACAATCATGTGTTAAGAAATCATTGAACATTGCAAGTAGGAGAAATTGTCACTTTATATCAATAATATAATTCAGACTACTAATAACAACCTCCACAGCATCTGATAACAAGTCTATTATAGCCTATTGACAAGTACATCAAAATACAGATATGATGTTATGTCATATTACAACCATATATCATTTACCACTTGATATATCTGTACAATATAACTACACCAAATTTACAACCCATTCGAAAAAGCACACAGGTTGCATGTATGGATAATGACGGATAACTTGAGGTGTGAGTTATGATATTTACAAAACAATTATGTCACAAGCATTCACAAAAAGAAATATAAATAAGTCACCAACAAAGCTCAACTTGGATTAGAGTTCTGGCAAGTCTTTATAGTGTGACCTCGCTTATGGCGTCTTCCATAGTGGTAACGTTTTTTATTTTGAAACTGAGATTCAATTCTTCTTTTCTTTGGCCTCCCTGGGGGTCTTTTAGTGATTGGTGTGCCTTTCTTTATCATTCTTGTTCTTACACAACCTCCAACATATTGCATTTCACCTTAATAAATTGTCCCCCTATATAGAGGTAACAAAACAAATGCTTCCCACTTGAAGTTGCCATATTTCATATCAATCTGTCAGAATCACTTGTTAATAACAAGTCATACAGTTATATTAACAACATTCGATATATCCATTAACAAGACATTTAACAATCACATCACAGGGCTTATAACAATAAAAACCTCTCATTTTCCTCTGCAACACAGCATCAATTACCGGGAAAACAGAGCATCAATCACCAAAAAACAGAGCATCACCTTATAACCCTAACCACGCATAACAAAACCACACCTAAGATGATTAAGACCACATATGATTAAAATGAGCTTCCCTTGATAATTCAAGTAGGGGTGAGCAAAACCGAACCGTAACCGAAAATCGAACCGAACCGAATTCAATTTCGGTTTTTCGGTTCGGTTATATATTCGGTTTTTATTTTTTAAATAATTCGGTTTTGGTGTTCGGTTCGGTTAGTAGAAAAATTTTTCGGTTATAACCGAATAACCGAAATAAATATATCATATATTTATATTTAATAAATATTATTATAATAAATATATATGTGGGTATATGTGAACTTTTTTAATATATTTATATTCAATAAATATGGTTATAACAAATATTATTATAATAAATCACATTGAATCATGAAATATTTATTAATTAATAGTTGTAATTATGTTTTATTATTATTTTTAATTTAAAATCATTTTTTATATTTATATATTTTCAGTTAATCGGTTAACCGAACCGAAATTTTCAGTTAATTCGGTTTCGGTTAGTTCAGTTAATCGGTTTCGGTTCGGTTTCTAAAATTTACTCTATTCGGTTATTCGGTTAGTTCGGTTATCACCGATAACCGAACCGAAAAACCGAATACTCACCCCTAAATTCAAGTGAGTTCATTTCATCCTTAATACCCACATACCTACAGTAAATCAACTTTTCAAACCAACATTGCATTTTTAATGGCTGTGGACGAAGAAGATAATGTTCTTAATGATAGCACCTACAAAGAAGATGGGAAAAGAAAACATTGCTTGCCTAAAATAATGGACACAATGGCATCTGTTATAAACCTCCGTTCCTTCTTTTTTTTAAGCTTTTTCTTCTCATATATACAGAGCACCCAACGCACCAGGAGAAGGCATTCCCCTCTTTTTTTTTCTTTTTCAATCAATGACGGCATAACAGACTTTTTATAATTGAAATTTATTACACACAAGTCCTTGGGGATTTAGAAAGAATTTGCGGATTTTCAGGGACTTTATCTGAATTAATTCTCCTATATGGGACCTATGTGATTTTCCCTAAATTATTGAGCTATAAAAAGTGAAAACAGGAAGCCTCAAAGGCGTCAATTACGCGTCAACTGTTGGACTCATGCGTTCTCTAAGACTCGGAACCTTCAATTAAGGCATCGCACAGTTGGTAATGGAGGAAACCCGGGGGCAGGATCAGGTGCAAGCACTCCTTTCGCCATTCAGGGGGCTGGCTCAAAATCAGTTGGCCTCATGGTTCCCGCGTGGAAGCCAACCCCTCATGAAAATTGGTGGGACCACCGTGAACCCTAATCACACACACGCGCACACGCACACAAGAAGCAACCACACGAACCCGCTGATTATTTCTCAATTTCTGTGCTTTGTATTTGCTGTCAAATAATAAGCACCTCTTTTTATTTTATTGAAAGACCAATTTATTAAAAACAGTAAAGTGATGCTATCTCCCCATACTTAAACGCTTCTTCTTGTCCCTAATATAAGATGCTGATTAAAAAGAACTATAGTCCAAAATATCAGACATTGTCCGAATAATAAAAATATAATATTAAAGGTAATTTTATTATTTTTTTAAAATAAAAAAATTATCATTACAGGGCACATTTAATAACTAATATTTCATTTTTTTGATATGTAAAAAAAAAAAATCAACAAACTTCTTATATTATGAAACATAGAAAGTATAAGAGTTACTTAATTAATTTGAATAAATTAAAAAATTAGTTAATATAATTATTTATAATAAATATGAGTTGATTTTTTTAAAATATCTTTTTTAAATTATAATCATTTTTAAATAAAAATTTATTAATACGTATAATTAATAAAAGTATTTAAAAGAAGCAGCTGAGAATGGATCCTCCCTGCTGTCAGGGTAACGGGTGTAGCATGGACTCATCCATGCTGAGGCAGGCAGGCAGGCCACCTCATCATGACCCTCGCAACGGATCTAACTATTATATAAAGACACTCTATTAAATTTTTTTTTTTTTAAAGGTCAAAACTACATACGGCTTCCTCGGTTCCTCTTTCCGTCTTTGGGCACTAAAGATCGTAAGCTTCCAATGAGAATATTCTAGGTTTATTCTCTTTTTATCATATATAGACACTTTAATTTAACATTATCTTCTCTACTTAATATAAGAATTAGATAATTAATTTATAAATATTAAAAAAATTAGTTAAGTTAATTATTTATAATAAATAAATATTATATTTCTTAAAATACACTTGTTAATAATATGCATTATGACTACTTTTTATGAAACATTTAATGTGTACAATCAATATAGTAAATAATTTTAAAAAAAGATAAATATATAAGATAAAGTAGATTAAGGTCTTATATTTATCATTATACTTAATTTAGAACTAGTTTGGAAAAAGTAGTCATAATTAATAATAGCCAATTTTTTCATGTTTCAAACACATGAACGTCTTGCGAGAACGCAGAATTACATACTTGCATGCAATGTTGACTTACAAAAGGGAATAAATTTCATTTAGTGAATAATATAATTTATTAAGAATTACATGATAACTTATATGAAAGTGAAAAATACAAATAGCTAGTGCTTAGACTTCATATTAATATAAGAGTTGATTGAAGATTTAATTTGGTCAAAATCTCAATCTATTTTATATTCAGTATTTATCTATTTTGCCCCTAAATAATTCTTATAGTGATTGCACATGTTAAGGAGTTCATATGAAAGGTTATTTCAATGCACATGATTGATAGTGATATTTTAGAAAATACAACATCTATTTATTATGCAAAACTAATATAACTAATTTTCTTAATATTTGTAAATTAATTATCTAGTTTTTGTAATAAAAACCGGCGGAAGTAATATTATACTTTACTTACATTTTTTATAGACTTTAATTTTTCTCCATTTTGGCTGTTTATATAACTTGTAGGTGAATGGTCTTAAAATAATATGTTTTAATTAAAGTATAAAAATATATTTATATGTAACCCTAAAAATTGTTATTTATATATTAAATATTTTTAAATAAAAATGTATTAATATTTATGATCAATAAAAGGTAAAATATATTTATATATAACCCTAAAAATTAATATTCACAAGTAAATAAAATATTTACGTATAAACCACAAATAATTTAGTAAAATAAGATTACTAAAAGCACAAATTTGATAAATTGTTACTTGTTTAAAAATTCAAAATGGCGTTATTGAGAGAGAAAAAAAAATACAGTTAAATTTAGTCAACCTATTCAAAACTTCTGATTAGTTCACCAATGTGATTGGCTGATGACTCAATTTGGTTTTTGATACCAAGAAAAAAAAATATAGATTTAATTTCATAATTGTTCACTAGAGCAATAAAGTGGCTTAATAAGCTGAACGTTTACATAAAAGTTTTACCATAAAGGCATAAACCATTCCAAAATTGAATCGGAGGGACTAATCAAAATCAAATCACAATACACCAGCATCTTTCTCCCTGGATCGAAAATAATAAAAATGAAAGAGATCCAAAACGTAAAGGAACTTCCAAAACTGATCCAAAAACATAAATATAACGATGCAATAGTAAATAGAGGATCGAGATCAATCAATTAAGCAGCAAGGGGAGCCATGGATTCTCTCTGAACAGCCTTCAACAGGAGACTATCAGCTTCAAGAGCCATCTGAAGAGGAACAAAGCCAATGCCATTAGCCATAGCAATCATCATTTTCTTCGTCTCCTCTTTGAACTCTCTCAGATCGACTCTTCCATTCAAGTCATGATCGAACTGAACAAACAGTGAGTCATAAACTCGAGCAGCTTCGTCTTCTTCAGTCTTCACGTCGATCCCAAAGTGAGTCTCGAAAACCCTAAGCCTCTTCAACTCGTTCAGCATCTCACCATAAGATAGAAGACCGTCCTTGTCGGTATCAAGTTGGCCAAACAGAGCACTCACTGATATGTCAAATGCTTCTTCGTCTTCCACGAAGTTCACTATTGTGGCACCGTCGAGAATTTCTACGCTCATCTTTATGCCTGTAACGAAGAGAGAAAGGAATATTTGAAATGTGTTTGGTTTAAATTTGTGTTTGATGAGAAGTTTGGAAACGTTGGAGGCATTTAAATAGATCGCAGCAAAAGTAGTTTCCTTGCTGTCGGTTTTCTCAATGCCGAAGCTTGCATGGGTTGTGACCGTTGCTTGAGCTTTTTTGGTCAAAGTTTCTCTATATTTAGACATCACCGACATGCTTTAATGTTTCCCGTGGATGGATGCAGTTGTATTATCACTGTCAGAACGCAACAGTGGAAACTGTGAATGAGTGCGCTTTGATTCTCTAAAATATTAAAATTATGAAGGAGGGATTTTTCTGGGGAAAATTCTAGAAAAAGAGTTTTTGAAATCATCATTTTTTAATTTAGGCACATAAGAGATAGAAATGCTCTTATATCAGATTTGAAAAAATAAGCTATCAAACCTGTCATTGCATTATTACCATTGCTATTTAATACTTGTTATTTTCAGTTCATAATTTGTCAATAAATAATTTGTCATTACTACTCCCTCCGTTCCTTATTATAAGAGACACTTGATACTTATGGCATGTTCCTATATATAAGAGACACTTAAAAGTTGTCTCTATTTTTTTGTATTGATTTTCTATTTTACCCATATTTATTGTCTCCAATTCACACTTTCTCTCCCTCTCACTTCTCTTTCTTTCAATAATTTAATTATTCTCTCTCATGCTCTCTCTCTTTATTAATGAGGGCATTTTTGAAAAAAAATTATATTGATTGTTCTTAACTAATTTTAACTGCTTTTTTGATCAACGTAATTCGGTTATTCGTCTCTTATAATAAGGAACGGAGGGAGTATTATTTTTTTTTGTTATTCAATACTTATTATTATCAGTTCACAATTTGTTAATACATTTTTTGATATAAGAGCATTTTAGTTATTGAATTATATTTACAAAATACCATATCATATACCACTTCCTCTCCTGGGATTTTGAAGTGTTAGGTGCATGGTTTGGAATATCATATTTTTCAGCTTTTTTTATTTGTCATTTTTTTTGGGGACAAAATATTAGATCAGATTTTTATATCTATTATGCTAAATTCTCTAATCTTTTATATATATATATATGTGTGTGTGTGTGTGTAGAAATTGCTATGTGAGATTAGAATTCATCAAGAGGGTTTATTGATTTTCTTTATTAATATTGTCAATATTTATCTTTAATATTTCTGGGACTCACTTTTTATTTATCATGCTTTTCAATTCTTCAGTATTAATTTTTTTTTTAACATTTTCAATACTTTTTCATCTTTTATTTTAGTACTACCTTCGGTTCTTAATATAAGACCTTATTTGATTTTTATTTTGATTTTAATTATAACACCCCAATCCACTTTGTCTCTTATACTTATGTATTTTTTTTTCTAAGATAGTCCTTTTAATAATAGTTATTCTAGCCAATCAACTTAGTAAGTAAGGATATTTTAGGAAAGACAACACATATATATTACAAATAACTAATTTAACTTATTTCTTTAATCTCCTCAAATAAGTCAACTAGCTCTTATAATTAGAACTGGAGGTAGTATCACTTAACTTTAAATAATTTAGAACTACAAATAGAAAAAAAATTTAGAAAAAGCTTAGGTATTACCTTAGATGCTTAAGGTGTTTGCATCTATGGACATATGAACTTTTTATACATTATTCATCATATAACAAGCTCTTGTTTTGAATATTTTTAATACCTTAAAATCAATTATTCTAATTTGATAGGACAATGTATGTTAGGCATATAAAACTAAGATACGTACGTCTTCTAAAACATTAGTGCCAAAAAGATCAAAGATGAGTACTTAAAAAATCGACTTGATACAATTTTAATTTTGCGATAAATTTGTACTTAAAAAAACTTTTAAATACCGAATGCTCTTAAATAAAAAGTATCGTGACAAATTTACATCTTGAGTCTCACCTTTCAGTTCTATTTATAAGCTTTGAATTTTAAAAATGATTTAGTCCATTTTATAAGTTTTAATTTGAGTTTGTCTTAATATTTAATAATTTTTTTTAATGTTTCTCTTAATTATTTTTCTCTTGTCACATTTTCTCATATATTTTTTTAATCCTTTTTCTCATTTATGATAAGGACATATTTAAAAATATAAGTATATTTTTAATATATTTATTATTTTAAATTAATTTATATTTGTAACTAATTATTTATTATTTATAAATTAATTATTCAAAGTTTATAACGAATATACGGGAGCGTACAAAAATAGGAAGTAGGGAGTTTAAAACAGTAATTAGGTATCAACTTTTAGAGTCATTCATTGTGACCCTGGACACCTTTTGGAAGTCCGAACCTTAAATCAAGGCATTGTGCCGAGGAGACATTTCAGGTGCGGGCCCTCCATTTTGCGAATCAGTGGGCTGCCGTACTCAAAATTAAAAATCATGACATGACTGTCAAACTAATAATATAAATAAAAATAATTATATAAGTATATAATAATAAAAAAGATTAACAATAAGTTTAATTTTAAATTTAAGAATTAGATAAATAATTTATAAATATTAAAAAATTATTTAAACTAATTATTTATAGCAAATGGTCTATTTTTAAGTTACCCCATATAATAATTACTCTCACTGATAGAAATCCTTTTTTAATATACATAATCGATACAAAGAGTTTGACAAAAATGTATGAAATTAAAAAATAAAATAAATTAAGATATTATATTTAAAACAACTAATGCTAAGTTTCAAGTAATTAACTGATTTTTATATTTAGAAAGTATGGATTTTTCAATAAAATAATATCATAATTCATATGACTACAAGTAGCCTGAAAATGTTTTAGGTTTTTCAAGAGAGTTAATTTCTTTTATAAAAATTTTGATGGGGTTTTTAAACTTTTTCAGTCTTCTTTTGTTAATTAGGATCATAACCTGTATGATCTTCTAAAAGCTGATTGGGGTTTTAGTCTAATTCTGGGTTCTAACTACTTAACTCTATTTCAACCTAAGTTATATATAAAAATGGTTTTCTTCTCCAAGCTGAATTGTTAGTTTGGTTGATGGTTCAACTGGTTAAATTTTATTTATAGTCCAATCTGATTTTTTAATCACTATTTTTAACCATAAATCATTCATAGAAACTTAACAAATGAAGCATAGAAGTATATATTTGCTTCATTCGAATTGGGTTTTAATTAAGTCTTAAACTTGAATCAAAATAAATTACTCAATATCCTTTTATTGAATTTCAAATACTCTAGTTACTTCTAAATTTTATTTAAGAGTTTGGGTTTGACCTCGAAGGTAAAGTTATATTCCTTCCTTTTTGTCTCCTATAGTTCTTTTAATCAAAATTTTGTTTTTCTCTTCTCATAATTATGATATGGTTGTTTTAGAAAAAAGTGTTACAAATTCTCTCGCACTTTATTGTTCCCCTATATAAGTTACTTGTAAAAAAAAAAAAATTGTCCCTAAATACAAGTTCCTTGTAAAGTAATTAATGACATTTTTTAAATTTTACTCTTGTTGAATATTACAAAGAAAATGTGAGAGAAAATATATATAATATTTTTTGAAAACCTTTTTACAAGTGTGAAAATATTATCAAATTAATACATTTCTTAGTAAGTGAGAATTAGATATAAGTGACTTATATTAATTAAAATAACAAATTTATCTCCTTTTTTTCAAAGAATCTACAAATTAATTAGGAGAATATTATATTTAGGACCCGCTAAACCCAAATCACACACGCGCACATCTTTCCAAGTTACTGCATTTTTAGACATTAACTTTTGGACTCATAAGCATTTGCGGCACACCGACATCCCTTTAAAGCTTTGAACCTTAAAATTAGCGAGAATTACATTCCAGTCCTATATAAAAAAATAATCACTATAAAATTTCAAGTAACAACTTGAACAGCATGTAATAACAAGTCGTATAGTGGGAATCACATACTTTAAGGTATTGAACTGTTTGTGTCGGAAGAAATCTGGGGGCAGGTTCCTGTGCGAGCACCCCTTTTTGCCACTCAGTGGGCTGCCATCCTCAAAATCAGTTGGCTTCATATGGTTGACGCGTGGAAGCCAATCTCTGGGGAAAATTGGCGCCGACCATGATCACTAATTTCAACTTTTCCAGCATACAACGCAACGCAGTAAATCACGCGAACCGGCCGGCCCACTGGTTATGATTTATTTCTCACTTTCCACTAATAATACCACGTTCCATTACTTCTGTGCTTTGTTTTGTTGCCGAATCCTCTATTAATATTCATCTTTGTTGGCCATTGCAATTGTTTCTTATTAAAAAAAATTGCTGATAGTATTTATTAATTTCTGAAATTTGATTTCGTTTTGATTTCGGTCTTGAAATTTAAAAGCAACAGTGGTGTTGATCTCCTAAGATTTAACCACGTTTTGGTCTAGCTAAATATTTTTGGGACCTAAAACAGTGTTTTCGGTTCTTGAAACAAGATTTTAAGGATAAATCAAAATCAAAGTGAGGTCAAATTTCAAAAGTAGTTAGAGATGATATTAATTCTAGAAAAATAATATAATGAATAATAGTATTATAATATTCTTTCATTTTTAATATAAGACTTATTTAACTAATTTGATTAAATTAAAAAGTTAAATAATTTGATTATAAGAAATATAACATATGTTTCCTTAAACACCATAATCATTGTTTTTAATAGTTCTCTTTTTTCTACTTAATTATGGTTAGGAAAGTGTTAATAGGGATAATTTAGAAAATGTGAAACAAAAAATTTTATGAGAAACTAGTACATATTTTGCCCATATATTTATTTGCAATTTTGCCCATCAATTTTATGCTGCTACTACAGCACGGAAACATACAAAACACACTAACTTATTTCCAAGATATTAATAGGCTGCTTCATATTTTGCCCATCTTCCATTTCAAGTATCTTTCCACAATGTCCAATCCACAAAGTTCTTTCACCACAGGCATGGTTGCTGGCACATCTAATTGGAATGGCTTGTCAAGTTCATCTGAGTTGCTCCATGAATGAAGCTGTTTTCTGGCCTCTTTGATTGCAGCTCTTGTTGCACAGTGAACCACGGCTGCTAGAAGTAGCGGCGGCTCACCGGAAGCTATAGAAACAAATTTTCCAATATGTTTCAGTACAAGGATTCTTTTTCAAGAAAAGATATAATTAATTAAGATAACTAAAAAAATGTAAAGTAAATGGCCCCTTCAAATAGTTAGGTTCCTTCCATCCTGATCTATCCACACACACATATATACACTACTTCCAGTTTTTAATATAAGAGCTAGTTGACTAATTTGAATAGATTAAAAAAATTAATTAAATTAGTTATTTATAACAAATATGTGTTGCCTTTTCTAAACTATCATTACTAATTAAGTGTATTGATTAGAACTATTATTATTACAAGGATTATTTTGAAAAAAAATAGATAAATATAAAAGACAAAATGGATTAAGGTACTATATTTAGAACCAAAATAAAAGTCAAACGAGCTCTTATATTAAGGACCAGAGGTGGTGTATATGTATATGTACATACTAAACATCTTAGGGGAATTAAAAATTCTAGAAATCTTTAGGGTATGTTTGGCTCAATGAGAGGAAGGGAAGGGGAGGGATTTTAATGGAGGGAAAGGAAGAGGAGGAGAGTGGAAAGATTTTAATATTATCTTGTTTGGATTTATAAAAAAAAAGAGGGGAGGGGAGGGGAAAATATTTTAATATGAACAATTTCGCTTTTATTTTATTTAAGATATGTGCATAATGGTCATAACATGACAAAATATGACTATAATAGTCACAACATGGCAAAATATAAGCATAATGGTCACAACATGGCAAAGTATTGCCTTTCCTTCCAAATCCTCTCAATTTTGGAGGGGAGGTTGAGGAAAGGAGGAGAGAAAAAATTTTAAAATTTTTTTTCCTCCCCTCCTAAAATTTTTGTATTGCCAAACAAGAAGAAATAATTAAAATCTCTCCCCTTCCTCCCCTCCGTCCCAAATCCCTCATATCAAACACACCCTCAGAGAAGCTTGACCAATACCTTACCTTTATTTATTACATGTAATATTGAAAAGAGTTTGATTACGTACCAAGCAATCTACTAACAGATAACTGTATTCAATCCTCACAATAAAACTAAATTAAAGAACAATACAGTAAGAGATACATAAACCAATTATAACCAATTCTTTTGGACTGTTACGAAGTTTAGATAGATTGCATTGCATTATTGATCTCTTGAACAAATATTTGTTCCAAATTAACTAGGCAAAAACTACTTAATCATTCTTTTAGACTGTTATATATGAAGGAAATACATTTGTTCAAGCTACAATTTACTTAAGAGTGTGTGACCATGAAATGTTTGATCACAGCACATTTCATAATCTTCTTTGGATTTATTAGCGTTCAAATTACTTTTAATTTTTATTTATTTTGATAACAATTAATTAATTATTCAATGAATAGATGACGTGCAACTAATTGAAAGTTGAGAATATGCGAAATCAAACTACTACCTCCAATTTTTAATATAAGACTAGTTGATTAATTTGAGTAGATTAAGAAAATTAGTTAAGTTAATTATTTTTACAAGTCTATTTTTGTTGGTTGAAACAATTATTTGACTTATTCAATCTTAGCATCCTAAGAATATAAAACATGCATAAAAGGACAATGCCAAAATATGAAGCAGCTGACAATATAAACAGCAATAACAGGAATTTCAACAGAAAGTGGATGCATCCCCCCCCCCCCCAAAAAAAAAGAGAAGTGGACTTTCATGGTTAGAAACAAATAATTTGGAAAATTTCAAATTAATTAAGAAATCTAACAATTAATCCATACCTTTTGAAGAGAGAACGCGATGCTTGTGATGTCCACTGTTGACAATTTCGACATTGAGCTGTTTAGGTATTGTGTCCAATGTAGGGATTTTGTAATTCCATATTCCATCTGCTAATACTAATCCTTCACGATCTGTTTCGTACTCTTCAAGCATGAAAAACCCTAACCCTTGTACAAATGCTCCTTCAATCTGCAACAACAAAAATGATCATGTCAAAAGAGGCAAATTTAAAATATGATAACATTCGCTGTGTTTTGCACTTTTGCTTGAGCAAAAATTCAAAATCTAATATAATAAAAATTAAGAAAAATTAAGCATATAACCAAATAAAATGAGGAAAATCATGAGGTACATTAAGAAACATGTCTAACGGTGTTGATCCAACATGTTACATGCTTGTTTTCTTGGTAGACAAATTATTCAGGATAAATATAATATAAATTATAAGCTAAATGACCAATTTGGCATCAATATATTACTAGTTATTGGCAGATAATTTTTATCTTAAGATTCAATAAATTATTAATTATTCCTTTTTCACAATTAGACTCCTTAATGATCTCTAATTTTATAGGAGAGAGAACATGCAGAGGGTAGTTAGAGAACTAATATAAATGTATCTTGCCTCGACATTACAAAATATAAGTATTTTAGTCAGCTGCATTTTAAATTTTCTATTTCTAAAATGCTTAATATTCTTGTTAATTAAACACATTTTTTATGTAAGCAGTTGAGTTTGAACATAATTATTTTAAAAATAAAGAAATTGGAAGATACTAAATTGAAATATTAGCAGGCCTACCTGCCCTAAATCTATAGCAGGATTGAGACTCTTCCCACAATCATAAATAATATCAGTTTGTAGAATACTTGTCTTTCCTGTTAGAAGATCTATTTCCACCTGCAAAATATTCTCTAACCTTTAGCTTGGCATCATTGATAATCTGATGCAACAATATAATTTGACTTTTACAATAATTTCAAAAACATTTGAGCAAGGTAAACCATTCATGAGCTTTAGAAAATACCGCTCTCTGAATGAGAAATTGATAAAACATAAGCCTACCTCACTCACTGCAACACCATAATTGAGGTAACTATTGGTAGTCCTCCCTGGGTAGTAGAATGAAGTTGCTGATAGATTCACAGATTGCAAGTGTGCCTGCAGAAGGAGACATTTGTTAATTACATGGTTTTGAGATTGAAAAAAAAAAACCCAAAAATGTCAGTATATGGCAGGAACCTTAATGGCCATGTCAGTAAGGAGGCAAGGATACAAATTAAAGAACCGTGGTGGTTTTGGTTTTATGGAGTTTAATAATGAAGGACAATTAGAAGGAAAAGAAGGATTTTTTTTCTATTGGCAAAATTAATTACCTGGTCCCTATAATTCTAACTTAGAAAGTTTGACTTCGTTAAAACTCAGTTTCTCAACTTTGATTCAACGCTGTCCAATCCTTATCATTTTAACCATTTAAAATATTGGTTCTTGCATTTTAGATAGCAACTCATGTAATTTTCTTTCTTCAAAACTCGGGGACTAATAAAAAATGTCTAAAATAGGGATCATGTTTCATCTAACTCAAAATTATAAGGATTAAATGATCAGCTTTTCCCATTTTTAGATTTCTAGTATTTACCTGAGAAATAAGTGTCTCCCAATTGACAGAACCCATATCGTTCTGCAACCTTTCCTTGAGTGGCATTAACCTCTCAACCAAGACATTACAACTAAGCCTAATTGCTTCACAGCTTGACTCTGATGTAGTACTGCCTCCCGTGAACCCTCCTTGAATCATGCTCAATGTATCAGATTGTATAACACGTATTTTATCTAAAAGGTCTTCAGATCCCTCACATTGGATCAAACCAAGAGAATATGCAGCCATTTGTTTTGCCTTAGTCCACAGACCTTGACCAATTTCATTCCCCCCAACTTCAACAACAACTGATCCGTCGCTCAAAATACTTGTTCTTCCTGGTGATGGTCTCACACTTAGTTCATACACAGCAGGTACACGAGATATACCTCTTTTCTTCCAAATGTTGTTCCTGTTAAACTCTTCCACAGCTTCACTCCTCTGGTTATATCTTGCAGAAACAACTAACTTATTCCATATTGAAACCAATGTATAGTCAATAGGTTCACCTGCAGAATGCTTGTAGAAAGTGTAAAGACTTTTGTAGGTGTGGAAATTCATGCTTCTCACAGCATCTACATCTATTGAAAGTGTAGATGCCACATTCTCTATTATAGCTTCAGCAACATATGATCCTTGAACATCCCCAGGGGCTCTCATTGCAGATCTACTAGGAAGATTAGTTTTGCATATTTTTATATCTAAAGATAGAGCACCCCAATCATATTTCTTTAGTGCACCAACAATAGTATGTGGGATCATTGGAGATAGATCAGGATATATCCCTGCATCTATCAATATCTAAGTTCTAAAGCAGTTATTTTCCCATTGCTTTTAAATCCCACATTGTATGTTATCTTCATAGGATGCCTTCCTCCAGCCATTATCATATCTGTCTTACGATTCACATACATCCTCACAGGGCGGCGTAGTTTGTGCGCTGCAAGTGCACATGCAGTAGCAGTCTGAAAATTTTGATTATTAGTACTTACAATAAACAATCCTCAACAATCAATGTATGTATGTATGCATGCATGTGTGTGTGTGTGTATGTATGTATGTATGCATGCATGTGTGTGTGTGTGTGTATGTATATGTTGTATGTGTGTATGTGTGTATGTGTGTGTGTGTGTGTGGTGTGTGTGTGTGTGTGTGTGTGTGTGTGTGTGTGTGTTGTGTGTGTGTGTGTGTGTGTGTGTGTATGTATGATATCCACTTTCATGTACTGAACTATTGATACAATTCTATTGTGACCTGATATGTTAGAATTATTTTGCTTTATAAGAAATCATACATCTTGCATCCTGGTTAGTCGGTTATTTTAAAGCAACTAAGGAGACAAGCATGCAATTTCCACCAATTCTTTCATTCATTTATTGGTTTTAAGAATGAAACATATGATCAACCTGGGCATATTTTGGGATATAAGAAAGTAATAGTAATACAAAACTAGATACTCACGGGAAAGGCTTTCGAGAACTTTCCTCCAAAACCACCGCCAACCCTTCTTGTGATTACACGAACATTATGCTGAGGAATATTTAGGCATCTTGCAATATGAGAATGTGCATACTCTGGCCCTTGACATGAAGTGTAAACCACCAAGCAGTTGTCTTCATCTGGTATAGCAAGTGCAGTTTGTGTCTCCATGTAGAAATAGTATTGAGACCCAAGTTTAATCTGAATTTTGAATTATTCAAAGAAATACACAAACATTGTCAAACTATAGAAAATATTGACCCAAACATAAATGCATGGATATGTGACTTGGAAAAAAAAGTCAAACTGTTGGATGACAAAGAATATGCTGGATATATGTAATTAATTCAACAATTTATTGATAATCAATCTTAAGCTTTGAATCCAAATCAAAGGTGAAGAAATAGAAAGGGATACTAATACGGGGATATTAAAAGAGAATACGTAGTTTTACTTTGGCCAGAAGTTAGTTAATCAGTTATCTATACCTATATTTTTGTTTACAGATTGTTAGTTGTTAGCCAAATTAGTTAGAGTTCGTTATCCATCAAAGCTACAAATGATAGCATTTATCTTTCAATGAAATCATCCGACTCTTCTTTTTTTGTATTTTTGTGTTAGGTAAGAGAGTGAATGATTATACCAAGGAAAATTTAATATACCTCAGCAAAAATAATCTTGTGATCCGCTTCTTCCATTCCTCCTGATACATCACCAACATTTTGTGGATGGAGCATCGGTGGAATTTCAAAATGGCTAGATCTCTCAACAGCCTCTTCCACAGATAGAATAGGCGGGTCAAGGTTCTCGAGATCATACTCGACAACTGCATGTTTGCAGCCATATCTGCAACTTTTTGAGTATCTGCAACCTAAACTCATTCATGCAGTAATAATAAATAAAACATGATCCCTTTTTTTGGACCAAAATGAGGGAGTCAAGTACTTACCACAAAGGCCACACGATCACCAACACATTTAGCAATCTCATCTACAAATAAAGGTTCAACGCCAAATATCTTGAAGGCAACATTTTGTCCGCCTTGAGGGATATCATTACTTGAAATGATAGCCCTCACTCCTTCTTGATGCAGGAGCTTTATACTCTTTACTCGTGCTAAAGCTTTTGTGCTATAAATATATGCCCCATATAGGCAATTTGTTGGTGAAGGAATGTCATCAACATACACAGCCTCACCTATAAATCATTTGTAAAATATGTACTTCTCAATAGAATGATATTTCAACACATAAATTTGGACATATACAGTAACAAGACAACAAAGACATAAGCATAAAAAATGAATTGTATATGTGTATTAGTCATGGTTAACTTGATTCTTGCAAGTTGTGTCTAGTAATCAATGATGGAATGCTAAAATTGCATGCGATGAAATGAATTTCTGGAATGTTTTAGATTTTGACTGTCAGAGAAGCTTGGTGTCAAAGATGGGATGAAAGATTTTGCATAACGAGATGGCAGATTGTTTGTTCAGCTATTTGCTTACTAATTTCAAATGTCATACATATGAAAGAAAAGAGGCTATAGTTATTCTCTAACTTGAATGTACAAAAACAAACCTGAAGCTTGTATTGTGGCTCCTGATTTTGTAACTGGCTCACCAATGGGACGATACTCATCACCTACTTGAATCTCTTGTTTTCCTGATGATAGTAAAGGAGGAACTTTAACATGATGAACTTTCCCATTATTCTCTTTTAAGTCAAATGTCTTCTTGACTGATGAACCAGTATACCCGTTTGAGTAATATTAAGTTTTTCAACAGAATGGTCAATCACAGGACTAAAGAACTTATAGAGAAAACCAATTGCCAAGCTTGACCGATAAGCAATCTTCGAAGTGCCATCTTCGGGAACAACAGTAGCTGTAAGCATGTTGACAGCTTCATATACAATTCCAAAATTTAACAATTTTCCTACTAGTAGCTCCTCAACTTTTGTTGCTCTTATTGCATGTTTGGTCCCATAAACACCAAAAGAAAGTTTGCAAGTTTCTACCATGTTCCCTTCTAAATCTTCACTTGGAGAAACCTCAACCAAAAAAGCCACATTCAAATAAGACAGTGTATTTCCAAGCGGGCGAGGAGCAGCTCGAAAAGTTTCAAAGAGAATTTTGCTTTTATGTTTTTTAGGATCACTTTTACTAGAATCCCATCTTGGGATTTTAATACCTAAAAGTACACTTTGCAATCCTAGTGGTGGCTGTTCCAAAAATTCTTCTAATGTAAGCCATTTAAATTTGTACCATCCATCACATGAACCATTGTATCCACGGCTAGAAGTATGGTAGCTATATCCGAAGGAAAATGATACTTTTGAGCCATCACTAGATTGCCCCCTATACTGGCTGTGCTTCTTATAAACCCTGATGCTACTTTACTCATGTGTTTAGCAATTTTTTCCCAGTATCAGGTCAAAGTCAGAGACAAACTCACACTTGCTGTGTGACTTTAAAGATTCAATAACCTTACATATAGTCGCTGTTGCTCCTATCTCAATTCCTGTCGCATCCTTTTTTATATTTGAGAGATCAGAAATTCCCTTTAGATTAATATACTTGTCATAGCTTTCTATATCTTTGTAATAACCCATTCCTGTGTTACTGACAACAAGCTTTACCTTGGTTCCAGCAAGAACATTTTGTTCTAGTAAGCTTTGAAGCTCCATTAGAGTAGTAGGACTAAGCCAACTATGTTTTTCAGAATCCTTGAACACATCAGGCTTGATCTCCTTCAAAAACTCAGGAAATTTATCTTCTTTGTGGTGATGATCATATTTGGGCAACCTACTTATCTTTACATCATCACTTTCTTCTTTTTTCCAGAAAGAGTTTAACCCCAAATCCTCCATATCAACATCGCACCAAAACTTTTACAGGCATCAGAAAGCGGTCGATACCCAGTACATCGACAAAGATTCCCAGAAATGGCTCTTTCAGCCTCAGCAGCAGTGGCTTTCGAGAAACCTGAAGGAGGCTCAGGACGATTGGTCTTATCAGCATTGATAAGGGCTCCAAAAAGAGAAACACACATTCCAGGAGTGCAAAATCCACATTGAGTAGCATGGAATCCTGCAATTCTTTCATGAATTGGATGGAAGCCATCTTTACTGTTTCCAAGTCCTTCACTTGTAGTTATGGAACATCCATGTATGCTGCAAAGTAGTGTGAGACAAGAACTTGCTGTGAAATCCTCAACTTGATCAAGCACATGATTGTATTTGGATATTAAAACAAGACAAGCCCGCAAACCTCCTGGAACAAACCAGATTGAAACATGAAGTGAGTCCTTGAATTGAAGACATCTTGAGGAGACAAAAGTAAAATCAGTAAATTATTGAAACTATCGGTAAAAATAGAAGAATAAGTGTATATACTTTCTTTTATAAACTGTTTTATACAACCTCGATTGTGGTATGAAGGAAAAAATTAACCATAAACTCAGCAAACAATTGAAACAGCAAGGGTAATATACTCTGTTCCCAGCTCCTACGGCCAAATTATTATGTTGATGGTAATGAAGGTCCAGTATCCAAATTTCCTTTGTCTCTGTCTCTTAGAATGTCCAAAGTAGTGCAACAACATCCAAATATTTCAAATACAATGGGGAAAAAAAAGAAATAAAAACTCTGCCTCTTTCACTGATTGCAATCGTAGGATGGAAGTACCAGGTGACCTGTTTTCATATAAATCAAACAGAGTGCATACCGTAACTAAGGAAGACTCAAAAGAGAGAAAGTTCAAGAAACTTGATGGAAGAAACATCTGCTGGGGCTTAGAAACACTAGAAACAAACTAATTTAACTAAAGCAAAAAAAAAAAAAAGAAAGAAAAAAATCTCAGATTGACCTTTTCTTTTGATCATTGGGCACCTGCAATTTCAAATACTCTAATGCAGAGATTAGCATGGATACGACTTTATTAAGAAACAGAATAGAGTGCCAGATGATCAACACTAACTCATCAAGTTAAGGACTTAAAGCTCTATGAGTCACTCATGAAAGAATTATCAGTTTCCTTTTGGAGACTAACCAATTTCAGTTTCATGAACTCGCTACAAAGATCAGAACACTATCACAAGTGAACTTGAACATGATGATCATAAAACAGAGTCAGAGAGACAAACCTTCGCCACAGCCGAGCTTGACGCTCTTAAATGGAGTCTGAGTGCGCAAGAACTGAAGAACAGTGGTTGATGGGTCAACACTCGAGAGCTCAAACCTCTCTCCATTCACCGCAAAAACCAAAATTCTCTTCTTTCTCCGTTCTCCTTCATCTTTTTGGATGAATCCAAAAGTTCAGACATGAGCAGCCTTCAGGAAATACAGTTCTCGCCCCACACACTATGCTCAAAGAAAAACGATAATGTGTTATCTTTAGAACCAATTATTCGTGGTTCTCAAACCATCTATGTGTCTTCACTTCTCTCTCCCAATATGTATGGACCTGAATGCACACGTATAATGCGAATATGTATATTTGCTTTCGTGGAAGAAGAACTCTCTCGAGTCCTTTTCTATTGAGCGGTATTGCCTTCGAAACGGAAAGCTGACGTAGGAAGTAGAAGTCCGAACTAAGGATATTGGTTGCGACGGGTGGCAAGAAGAAACGGCAGCTCAAGAAAGAAAAATTATAGATAGGAGTATTTGATAATTTTAAAAATTAAACTTCTTGGGTAGAATTATTGTTAATATTTTATGAAATTTTCATGGGTTTATGTTAAGGTTATGTATATTATTATACTTTTATATTTCGAATGTTAGAAACGAATTTTGTATATGTAAATTTAAAATATGAGTGCTAATTTTAAAAAAAAACCAAAGATTTAAAATATTAAAAATATTTAAATTTTAAAATTAAAAGTATTTTTTATTTTTGATATTTTAAAGTAATTATTATTTAAT
This sequence comes from Neltuma alba, assembly GCF_004799145.2. Lineage (NCBI taxonomy): Eukaryota > Viridiplantae > Streptophyta > Magnoliopsida > Fabales > Fabaceae > Neltuma > Neltuma alba. The sequence continues at coordinate 4,738 of NW_021635331.1, read as the reverse complement.
ATAGTTCATTGAATTTTTTTACTCTGTCATAAAGAGAAGAAGATAGGCATTAGCATTTTAAATATGAGAATCCATATTTTTGTCTCAGTAAAAAAATGTTGGAACCAACGATGATATATCAACTTCACTATAAAACATCTTTTCCTTTTTGGTGTTAATACTCCTTTAAATAATCTTAATTGGCGTCCTTTAAGTTACTCTCGTAATCCATGTAATTCTAATCTCTGTTGTGTAAGTGATCTCATTTAAAGAGTCTCTTGATCCCAAATATAAGAGACAAACTATACATGCCTATCTTATTTATTAAAAAGCTCTCACATCATACCCATAATTAAATAGTAGTGAAAATTCAAATTAATTGGGAATTACTGACATTACCAATGAGTTAGGAAACTCATTTATCAAGCACTGCCAGTGCGTGGCTGATATTCTGCAAGAACATAATCTGAACAATTCTAACAAGTGTCCTTTTGGCTGCTCTGATCAAGAAACAATAGATTATATTTTCACACAATGCAGCTACTCCAAATCTTTATGGTTTGGTTTTTTAACCATCCGTACTTTAGATTTTTGTCAAATTTTTAGCTAGTTAAATAAATTTCTCCTGATTAAGTGGTCTATTTAATTTCAGAAAAACCCCCCGTTTTTTAATGATTTACTTGTCCAATTAATGTCTTAATTTAATGCTTGAATTGTTGGTTCCTTTGGAGATGACTTAGGTTGCTATGTGCTGCAAATTTAATTAAATCGTTTAATTCAGTAGTTGTGTTTCTGCTACCCAAACACCGAGCTCATGGGAAAACTGTTAGTTGCTACATCTCGCAAACTTCCTAAAATCTATAATAGCTCCACTACATTAAAATTTGAAGACATGAAGAATGAAAACATAATTGAAAAAAAAAAAACCATGATGCATTGTTGCTGGAAAAGGGGAAATAATAAACTATAGAGGCAGAAAATTGAGATAATCAATCGTTTAAGCCTTTTAACGTGTGTAATAACGGATAAATAGCAACAGAAATAAACATGGGATATATGACATTATACATAAGAAATAATAAAATAGTGATAATAATTAAATAATCTTAAAATATTGGGAAAACTATATTGAAGGTACCTATACTTTCTCTCAATTTTCATGACAAATGGTGAAGCATCCATTAATACTCTCTCATGCTTCAAAGGTACATGCACCCATTTGCATTCTGAAATCTTCAATTTTTCCAATTAGGAGTGACTTGGTCATTATAACTGCAACTTGCTCATTTGTTCCATAATACTTCAATGCAATAATGCCATCTGGCACACAAGATTACAAATGAAGTGGCACTACACCATTTGTCATGAAAAGCTACATTTTTGTCATCATAATGACTGATTTGTTATCACTAAATTTTTGTTGCATCTTGCTGTGGTTGAAGAAAATCTAATTAAGTCACATTGCTTAACAACTACTAAAGTTATTGTTCCATGCTCTCCTTTCGATGAGATAAAGCTATGATGTCTTGATTTTCTGAGCTCCATGAAATAGTACATGAATCAAAAGTAAAGACATACCCTGAAGTGCTCCCATAATTAATACAACCTGCCCAATCACTATCAAAAAAGCTAAATAATTTAAAATTTGCTATTTTTTAATACTAGATTCCAAAATCAACAATGCTTGCAACATAGCGAATGATTCTCTTTACAGCACCAAAATGATATTTAGTGGGATATACATGAATCCAAAAACCACACTTGCAGAATGTGTAGTATTAGGCCTTGTATTATATAAGTAGTTTGAACCACCGCAGGTTTGGTACTATCTTTAACTCTTAATTTCTCATTCACATTATGGGAGAATGTGCTATTTTACAGCCTAACATACAAAACCTTTTGAGTAGATCCATGGCATACTATACTAGAGGAAACAAAGTATTGTCTGAAATCTAATGCTAGAACCCTTTTTTATTTGTTTCTTTCAAGTCAATGCCATTAGCTCTTAAAGATAATAGATGACGAGTTATGATTGTTTGTTGATGTATCAAAATCACAAAAATTTACTTTCCAAATATAATAATGAGATGGAAACCCACTGTTCGATAGAAGGTTCCCATCCATGTCTGAAAAGGGTTTAGAAATTGAAGGAGAGTTGCTTGAGGAAGTTACTCGCAACAGATTCTAATAGATGAGAGTACAGGAAGCCTCCTGCATGCCCAGCTAAAGCGGTGGGCTTATAATGCTACATAAGTCTAAAAAAAAGTATGCATATTAACAAGGCATCAGAGCTTGTCTGGTGAATCTGTCAAATATGTTGAATAGCAAGAGTTCTTGTGAGTAACTTCATGCCACCACGGAAATAACTACACAATCCCATCATATGTTTTACATTATAATAATTTGGAAAGTATGCTTTTATGGATAATAAGAATTCTTCTTGTGTCTCTGAGAGTATAAAGCCGCTAATTAACTTTACTATGTATGCGCAATCCACCGACCAGTGAGATATATCATAGGTATCTATTACTACCTTTGGTCCTAATTATAAGAGTCAGTTGACTAATTTTAGGAGATTAGGAAGTAAGTTGAGTTAGTTAGTTATTTGTCCTTAATAGGTGTTGTTTTTCCTAAAATATCCTTACTAATAAAGTATATTGACTAGAACTATCATTGTTAGAAGGGTTACTTTGGAAAAAAATGTATAAATATAAGAGACAAAGTGAATTGGGGTCTTATATTTGAGACCAAATAAAAAATCAAACAGGGTCTTATATTAAGGATCGGTAGTAGGTAGTAAATACTAATCTAGGCTCTGGTACTAATATTGTTGGAAAAGGGAAATAATAAATTGTGGAGGCAAAAACTTAAACTTACTTTCATATCAAAAGTCAATGGTTGAAGCCTTTAATAACGCGTACAATGATTAAAAAAACGGCAATGTAAATAAACATGGGATATATGACTAGATAATGGGATAACGCCGTTAACTTATTTAACAAGTAGCACTTATAATTAAAAAAAATACATATTTATTTTTTAATGAATAATAACTCAAGGCCTCACAATAATAAATATATCAGCATGCATAGTAAAAAAATCTATAGCCATAAAAATTAGAAGCACCATTTTGATGAAAATATTTCATTTATAACACTTTTAAATAAATTATGTCTCCTAGTAAAAAAAAAAAAATGATGTCTCATCTGTTTTTAATATTGGTGGCCAGAGAAATATTTTGTAATGTTAGTTTTATATCAAGAAACAGTCTTAATATGATTGAGATGTGAATTAATATTTTCAGTAAACGGTTAATGCAATGTAGGTAAGAATCTGTTCGAGTTTAAACTAGAGAACTTATAAGCTCTGATTAAACGGTTAATGCAATTTAAAGATGATATTAATTACCTGCCTCTAAAGAACTCCCTAATCCTATAATAATGCTTCTATAATATATATATATATATATATATATGTTGTGATTTGGATAATTATGTTTGAGGCGCCAATCGTTAAAATTTACAAGAAACAGGTAAAAAGTGAACTCCCTAATTCTATAATAATGCTTCAATATACATTAGAATTCGAAGATATGAAAAATGAAAATATGAAACACAACATTGGAAAATGAGTACATATTTCCTCAAGGTCCAAACATAACATACAAACTAACTTATTTTCAAGATATTGAGGACCTTCACATTTTGGCCATTTTCCATTTCAAGTATCTTTCAACAATGTCCAATCCACAGAGTTCCTTTACCACAGGCATGGTTGCTGGTACGTCCAACTGGAATGGTTTATCAAGTTCATTTGAGTTGCTCCACAAAACAAGCTGTTTTCTAGCTTCTTTGATTGCTGCTCTTGTAGCACAGTGAACCACAACTGCTAGAAGTAGTGGTGGCTCGCCAGAAGCTACAAAAACAGATTTTCAAGTATCGTTTAGTGTAAGACTTCTTTTCCTATTCTTTAGTATTAAAGAAATTTCACTGTTTAATTTTGGTCCTATTCTATTTGCAATTAGCCTTCACATAGTTCACTAAAGTGAATCAATCAAAATGATGTAGGCCAGAAATAGAGCCATGAAAATTTTATAGTTTGAACCAAATAAGTTGGAAAATTCTTAAATTGAGAATTACGAAAACTAATAAGCCGTACCTTTGAAGAGAGAACGCGATGTTGGTGGTGTCCACTATTGATAATTTCAACATTAAACTGTCTAGGTATTGTATCTAATGTAGGGATTTGTAATTCCATGTTCCATCTGCTAAGACTAATCCTTCGGTATTTGTTTCATATTCTTCAAGCATGAAAAACCCTAATCCTTGCACAAATGCTCCTTCAATCTGCACCAAGAAGGATTATGGCAAATTAGGCAACTTCAAAAACAAATAACTTTTATTTATTTTGCATGAGATATCTATTGCTATTTTAAAAAACTTTTTAAAAAAGGAAGGGGTCCGTTGAACTAAATAAAAAAGGAAAGGAAGAAGGTGAGTCAGTATGCTAATTACTCACCCTCAAATCAGTCCTTCCCATGGGTTTTGTCTGAATCCGAACGAATAAAGAGACAGAAATAAAATCTTAATAGGATTCGAAAAAGCAAGAGCAGCAAAGCAAGTCCACAAAAAATTTCTATTGGCCATTTAAGTTTGATCTTTTCTTCTATTATTGCCTTACCTTCAAAGTAGAATTAATAAACTCTATCAATTAGTTATCTACCCAAAACAATGCTATTATTGTCGATGAGCTATTTTAC